>NC_058403.1:99820926-99832808 GCF_002201575.2 Neomonachus schauinslandi | reverse complement strand
CCTTTGGAATTTTGTTTGGGGGGTGGGGGTAAGGAAAAAAGTCCAAAATCTCCTTTCTCATACAAATTTACTAGACACAGAATCTTGTCAGCCCGCTTTCATTTATCCGCACAAACTGTTTAGATACATGTTCCAGACTCAGGATATTCCGAGGCATTCATTCAGTGGATGGTTAACATTTCACAAATACTGCTTGGATCATTGATTGAATCTAAGATATGTAATCATTTCCATTCATAAGAGGAAACCCATACATGACACACCGATAATTAATGGGGCACATCTCAGGGTTAAGTATTTTCTGTGATTATTTTATTCCTTAACAACCTGGTATATAATCATATAGTAACCTTTATAACATCCATATGCTCCTTTCCTGTGTGTTCTTATTTGCCACTAGTTAATAACACACATTTTAAAAACATTTTTATAAAGGTAGTATGTATACATACTTATTCAGTACATGACCCATCAACAGTACATGAAATGTCATATAGGCTTATGTTAAAAACCTAAGAGCAAGCTATTGTGCCTTTTTTTTTTTTTTAAAGATTTTATTTATTTATTTGACAGAGACAGAGACAGCGAGAGCAGGAACACAAGCAGGGGGAGTGGGAGAGGGAGAAGCAGGCTTCCTGCTGAGCAGAGAGCCCAATGTGGGACTTGATCCCAGGACCCCGGGATCATGACCTGAGCCGAAGGCAGTCGCTTAACCAACTGAGCCACCCAGGCGCCCAATTGTGCCTTTTTTTTTTTTTTTAAAGATTTTATTTATTTATTTTAGAGAGAGAGACACAGCGAGAGAGGGAACACAAGCAGGGGGAGTGGCAGGCAGAGAGAGAAGCAGGCTCTCCGCTGAGCAGGGATCCCGATGTGGGACTCGATCCCAGGACCCTGGGACCATGACCTGAGCCGAAGGCAGACGCTTAACCGACTGAGCCACCCAGGCGCCCAATTGTGCCTTTTTTTAACCAGTGAATTCTTACCCTTTACCATAACATCTGGGTCATAGATTAGCAGGGTTTTATAAATGAATGATATTATTTAGTTTTTTATCCAAATAAGATCATGGGCATACTCAGAGTCAACCATAGTGTGTTCTTTGTGTCCCTTTGTATTCTTTGGATAGCAGAACACCATCTGTGTAGTTCCTTAAATAGGTCAAAGTGAAAACATCTTTAAGTGACTCTCAAAATGAGTTGAAATAATCAATAGGACTTTTCAAAAACATTCTGGTTCTTTCTCTTGTAGACGCATGGTAGAATTTCAGTTTCCTTGCCCCTTATGAGGACAGGAGATTGTTTTGACAATAAAAGATGAATGTAAATGATATGTGTGATTTTCAAGTGGTGGCATTAAGAACTTGGGCTTGACTTACAGCATTGTTTAAGTTAAAATGAACTTTATTATAGAAACAGTGAAAATGAGATAACCAATCAGTATGGAATATTAATAAAAAAGATTCAATTATGAGTAAGACTTAGAGAAATAGACTTTATTTATTTATTTTTATTGTTTTCTCTAAGTATAGTTGACACACAGAGTTTCATTAGTTTCAGGTGTACAACATGGTGATTCAACGTCTCTGTACATTATGCTATGTTCACCATAAGAGTAGCTGCTGCCTGTCATCATACAACACTATTACAGTATCATTGACTATATTCCCTATGTTGTGCCTTGATTTCCTGTGACTTAGTCATTCCACAACTGAAGGCTATATCTCCCACTCCCCTTCACTCATTTTGCCCATCTCCCTCACCCCCTTCCCCCTGGCAGCCATCAGTTTTTTCTCTGTATTTATGGGTCTGATTCTACTTTTTGTTTGTTTATTCATTTATTTTATTTTTTGGATTCCACATATAAGTGAAATCATATGGTATTTATCTTTCTCAGTCTGACTTATTTCACATAGCGTAATCGTTTCTAGGTCCATCCATGTTGTTGCAAATGGCAAGATCTGATTCTTCTTTATGGCTGCATAATATTCTAATACATGATATAACACAATATAACTTAATATAATATATAAGTATACACACACCCCCCCCCACATCTTTATCCATTCATCTATCAATGGACACTTAGGTTGTTTCTATATCTTGACTATTGTAAATAATGCTGTAACAAATATAGGGGTGCCTATATCTTTTCAAACCAGTGCTTTTGTTTCTTTTGGGTAAATAACCAGTAGTGGAATTATTGGATGATATGGTATTTTTATTTTTAATTTTTTGAGGAACCTCCATATTGTTTTCCACAGTGGCTGCACCAATTTACATTCCCACCAACAGTACACAAGGGTTCTTTTTTTTTTTTTTAAGATTTTATTTATTTGAGCCACAGAGATACAGAGAGAGAAAGAGAGAGCATGAGCAGGGGGAGAGGCAGAGGGAGAGGGAGAAGCAGGCTCCCTGCTGAGCCAGGAGCCCAATGTGGGGCTCAATCCCAGGACCCTGGGATCATGACCTGAGCCGAAGGCAGACGCTTAATCATCTGAGCCACCCAGGCGCCCCCACAAGGGTTCTTTTTTCTTCACATCCTCTCCAACGCTTGTTTCTTATCTTCTTGATTTTAGCCATTCTAAGAGGCGTGAGGTGATAATCTCATTGTGGTTTGGATTTTCATTTCCCTGATGGTTAGTGATGTTGAGCATCTTTTCAGGTACCTGTTGGCCATCTGTATGTCCTCTTTGGAAAAATGTCTGTTCAGGTTCTCTGCCCAGTTTTTAATCAGATTCTTTGTTTTTTGGTGTTGAGTTGTATAAGTTCTTTATATATTTTGGTTATTAACTCCTTATTTATATATCATTTGCAAACAGAGCACAGTTGGTATTTATTAAACTCACACTCACAATTTGAAATGACAAATAGGTTTTATGTTATTTTGTCCTTCTCAGACAAGGAGACTTAAGCTATACTAAGCTCACAATAGCTTCTTCTTCTAGCTCTTACAAATTATGTACCTATTTGGAATACCTAAAATTGTTGCTAGATTACAGATGACCACCTCATTATTTATAATATTTATGTTATCCATCACTGATAAAAGCTTGGTCTCTTGCTGTAATTCCTTATATTTATGGTTTGACTTAAAGAGTTTTTTTTGTGTGTGTGTCTTTTGTTGTATTTCAGGTTCTTTTCACTAAAAAGTAAAAGGAAAAACATCTCTTATTCAGGATTCTTCTTCAATTCTATGGCCTTCTACCTTCAATAAGAAAACTATTTTCTGTTCACCTTCAAGCAAAGGCAATTTCTATTATATCTTTTCCTTAAACTCTTGCCTGATGACTCTTTACAAATAAATAATGTGTTGTCATATAATATATTCTTTCATAAAGAAGTCTAGTGACATTCGATCTACTTATTTTCAATTCCCATGATGGAATATTAAGAAAAGATTTTCATAAGATCCACTACCTTACCTTGGTGTAGGTATGTGGGGGGAAAAAAAAAGCTCTTCATAATCCCAGGGATTTTTGAAATGATTTTTTGCTCAGTATGTAATTATAACATTTGTTCTTCTCATGTTGATTTCATGTCCCTGATTAGACAAACTTAGAACTCTACAGTCTATTTCCATCAACTATATATATACAATTTTCTTCTCTCTAGCAGATAAGAATTACATTTCTTTACTTTTCCAAAGCTGCTTGACAAAACCTCTTTTCTAATTCTGCCATACACTTTACTTTTTTGTCTCCCTAACAACAAAGTTATAGACAGCTTAGAAATTGAGGCACAGTTTTAGCTGTTCATTTTTAAAAGTTGATGTGGTTGTTAAGAAGATAATGGAAAGATCTTAGAGCAGAATTGTAAAATGCTTTTGAGAGTAATTAAAGACTGATCCTCTGTAACATGTTTTGTTGGATGGTTCCTAAGGCCACTCCCAGGTTTCATGATTCATTAGGAGGACTCATAGTACATAGCATCTAGTCAAACTCATGGCTAACATTATTATGGCGAAAGATACAAAGCAAAATCAGCAAAAAGAAAAGGCATATAGGTCAACATCCATCACAAACTGGGCACAAGCTTCCAAGAGTCTTTGTCACAATGGAGTTTCACAAGCTGGGCTTAATTCCTCCAGCAACAAGTTGTGACAACATGTGTGAGTGTCTTCTGCCGAGAAGCTCATTAGAGACTCAAGGCTAAGTTTTACTGGGTCATGCAGCCACTTTTGGCTTATCACATACTGAAATTCCAGACTCCCAGAGGCAAAGTTAAGCTCCAGTGTGAATCATATTATTTGTACAGTTAACACACAGTGAGACATTCTTATCATTCACAGAACATTTCATATCAGTGTGGGTGCCTATTTAACAGTCAAGTTCCCAGATGTAAGCTGAGAGCCAACCCTTGTGGCTGGCCTATTTAATTCTTTTCTGTACACACATTGTTTCCTTTTCCCAACTTGTAACTCGCTTGATTTGTTTCCTGTATGTTTAAACCTCTGTGTTTATTTATTAATTATTTTCCTGATTATAACCACCACCTTGTTTTTTTTATTCCTAGATGATAACTTCTGGGTAGGAGGTTTGTTTTTGGGCAACAAAAATGTTCTGGAATTAGTGGTGATGGCTGCATGACTTTGTAAATATACTAAAAACCACTGAGCGGTATACTTTAAAAGGGTGAATTGTATGGTATGTGAATTATCTCTTAAACATTTCTTAAAGACCCCTTTTCTTTCAGATCTATTTGAAAAGTTTCCTTGGTTCCTTGTTTGTTTGAACAGTGCTTTTCTTATAACAATATCATTATACTTTAGTTCCCCTGGTTCCAGACTAAATGTTTTCTAGTCTAAAATGTTTCAGGGACAAAAGTATTCATAATACCTGGACAGCCGTAGTACCTTATTTTTAGCATGTATTTTAGACTTCACAAGGAGCTTATGAACATTATTTAACTTCATCACAACCACTCTCTCTGTTCCTGAGGCAATTGGAAGACCAAAACACATAATAGTTTTATCTATCAATGCAACGGTGTGTTCACAGGGCATGACTAGAGACTTGTCATTCAGAGAGGTCTTCAAAGTCTGATGTCAAGATAGGTCTCCAGCTTTGTGCAAATTTATGTGAATTTCTTTGAAAAGAGCAGTTTAGAGTTCTCCCAGTTGGGTACAAGAACAGGTTAGCCAGGCTGCTGAAAATGACACAACATGCTTTTGTTCTGGTTATTAATTGCTGCATAATAGCCCCAAAACTTAGTGTCTTAAAATAACAGCCATGTTATATTATCTCATATTTTTTTGTAGGTTAGACATTTGGGAAGGGCTTGGCTGGGTGATAACCTCTGCTGTACATTGCATGGCAGAATGAACTTGGTGCTGTTCAGCTGCCAGAGGGACTGGTTTGGAGGCCCCCGTCAGTTTCACTTAAATGCCTGGTATCTTGGAGGGACTGTGTTCAGCTGAGCTTTTCTCTCTTTCCATGTAGACTTCTCCATCATGGTAGTCAGACATTTTCCATGGTAGCTTTATGCTCCAAAAGAACAAAACAGAAGCTGTCAGTCCTCTTCATGGCTGGGCCAAGGGTTTTCTGTTATTTTGGTTATGCTCTCTCTCCTGATCAAAACAGTCCCAGCCAGTCCTACCTTCAAGAGAAGAGGACAGCCACTATGTTGCAATGCAGAGTGTCAGAGAATATGTGGTCATATGCGATCAGTCACAATGATTCACACATGATTTTGTGACTTTGATTATGCTTACCTTCGGGATGGAATCTCAGCGCCTTCTTCTAGATCCTTAGGTATTCAGCAGCAGCCTGAGACTTAATAGCCTAGTACTTTTCTAGCATATTCTTGGTCAGCAACAGGGCAAGACCACAGAAACTGGCTAACAAATCCCCCTGCACAATTGCTAAAATAAACCTTTTGGATTCCCCACCGCTGCCTTTCATGGTTTCCCCCAAACTATCCTTCCAGACGTGCATGCCAACCTGGAAGTGAAAATTTAGAATAAACAATTCAAAAAATTTTTGCTTACACGGGGTTAAAAATTAAGGATTTATCAAAGATCAGAAAAAAATATCTATTGCATGAAGGAGCTACTCTCTCTGCAGTGTGTGAGGCATTCATTTAGCACGTGACCTCTTTTGAGCCCTAGATTAGATGAGATAAAGGATGAATACATTTTATTTTTTAAAATTTTTTATTGTCTTCTAAGATTATTTATTTATTTTTAGAGAGAGAGAGTGAGAGAGCACGAACAGGAGGGGCAGACAGAGAAGGAGAATCTCAAGCAGACCCTGTGCTGAGCATGGAGCCTGATGCAGGGCTCGATCTCACGACCCTGAGATCATGACCCTAGCTGAAACCAAGGGTTGATGCTTAACCGACTTTGCCACCCAGGCGCTCCAAGGATGAATATATTTTAAAGATATGAGGAAAGTGAAATACAGATTTAGAATCCATGAAGATGAGAATTTCAGGTCAAAAAGAAAAAAATGAGCAGGAGTTCTGTGGTGTTCAGGGCAAGGCATTTGTCTAGGAAATTGTTCTGAAAGAACAGTATCATGAAGGAAAGGCAAATTTCATTTACTTTACACTTTTAACTATGACATTCTCTGGCTGTGGTCTGAGGTAAAATACTATGACTTAGTTTAAATATTTACATTCTCCAAACTTTCATGCTTAGTAAATGGGGATATGATCTTAACTATGCCCTATTTTAGGAGTTTTAAAAGCCTCAGAATCAGTGAATATCGTTGAGTCATTGAAGTAACTGGTTTTGAGTATAAAATATGCTATGTATCATTTAAATATTTCCCAGTATTGACTGTTTTTTTTAAAGATTTTATTTGAGAGAGAGAGAGCATGAGCATTGGTGGGGGGTGGGTTGTGCAGAGGGAGAGGGAGAAGCAGACTCCCTACTGAACAGGGAGCCTGATATAGGGCTCAATCCCAGGACCCTGAGATCATGACCTGAGCCAAAGGCAGACACTTAACCAACTGAACCACCCAGGTGCACACAGCCCCCCAACCCAGTGTTGACTTTTTATATAATTTATTTAATATATATTGAGCCTTTACTATGTACAAGGCCCTGTAAAATTAAGTGGAAACCGGAAATTGACAGTGACTATAATTTAGTCACATATAAATCACTATCTTTCCTTTCTTTAACTTTCTTTCTATATTTTTTGTAATTTTAGAATAGAATTGGGCTTTAAAAATATCTTTGACCTTCTTCAAGAAATTTCTCCTCCCTTAGAGAGACCTTCATGGCTGATACCTGGGATTGTGAAATATGTACCTGCCTAAGGGGCCAGAAATATTGTCATGTAGTGTCTGTTGGCATTTAAAAATAAACATTGTCATGTCCGAACAAGTGGAAAAAATAGCTCTCCCTGCTGTACTTCCAGCTCTCTTCTCTGTTTGCTGTCCAGAAGCTCTGCCTGAGGTTGAAACGCTGAATGGTTCTCAGATATGTCTAAATGCATTCCTTGCTGTGAAGCAGGATGGAAACTGGTTGCTTCTCATGGCCTGAATTTCATTGCAATGTTATCAACTTTTTCAAGTTTTTCTCCCAAAGGCCATGATAGAGAGTAAGCAAAGAAATAAAGCACATCCTTTGGCATGCAGCATGTTGTCGTCTTTAGTTTCTTCTTCTTGCATTATAACTCCCTATGAATCTATGACAATACAGTCTTTCTTGAAAAATTTTCCTTGATGTCCCATCTGAGTTTTACTTCGCTCAGGTTCTATTACAGTATTTTACTTCATGTTCCATGTGCCTCCCTTAACAATATTTTTATCTCCTCTCTGTTATAAATTCTTGAAGGCCTATGAGAATTATTATTTCATATCTCTTTTTGGTAGTTGGTTAGCTAGAAAACAGAGATGGCATTTTCCAAAGAATTTTACTATACATTTGAACAACAACAAAAAATTTCTGAGCTATAGATATGGATACTTAAAAAAATAATTAGAAAACCATTCACTACAAGTATTCTGTATACACACACTAAGATAAGATAAAAATAATGAGTCAAGTGTGAAAATTGTTCATATCTCTATGTATAAAATCTCACATTAGTTTAATAGAACAATAATTGGTGCTATAAAAGATAAGCCTGAGGGTTAATATTAAATGTCTGAAGACTATAGAATGTCTAGTCTCACAGTCATGATTCCTGGCCTCCACACAGCAGTATGTTTGGAATTGTCAGTCTTGAGAGGGTAAATAGACATTGCAATATTGCTATATACAATTGTAACTACAGTGTTGGAGATATGGAGACATAAGAAATAGAGAAAAAAGCAAGTTTTAATAGGGAAAGTACTGGAGGATAAAAGCAACACTGTTCTCTCTCTGCATCTACTGTCCCAGCCCTCCTGAGCTACCCACAGCTGCAGTAGCCAAGTTCTGAGGAGTGTTGCAAAGCTCCAGTTCAATTTCAGGCATGTGTCAATATATAAGAAAGATCTAATTAAGGAATTAGTCAGGAGTGTGACCTTATGATTTATGGAAAGTAGCACGACTCTTTATCAATGCAGATAATGTTGCTTACTGAGGAAGCCAATTTGGTCCGAAACAAGAAGGACTGGAAATTAGATACAGTCTCCTAGGAGATGGAATTGAGCAAGAGTAGCCATCTATATTCCAGAAATACAGAGAGTTGAAAACTCATAGATATCCTACAAACACAAGGATGAGAATACCCAATATTCATTCATTGATTGTTTTTTAAATTCTACATATGTTTATTGTCCCAGGCACTATGCTACCTAAACGAGAAGGATAAAGTAATAAAGAAGACAAAAATATTCCCTCTCCCATTGAATGTTACAATCTCATTGAAAATAGAGATAAATTATAACTTGAATATATGACATAAAACAAAAATATAGCAAAGTATCTGAAACCATGAAGGAGAGGTTTTTTTTTTTTATTGTTTGTTTTGCATTTTTGTTGTTGTTTGTTTTTGTTTTTGCATTTATGGAATTGGGTAAGGGCAGGTGAACCAGGGAATGTTACTAATGTTGCAAAATAGCGTGGAACCATTGCCTTTTAGGTGACAAGCCTAAAGCCTGGAGTGGTTTATATCTGTTTCTAAGACCCTTTTCTGAGCTCTTGTTTTGCCAAGCTGGGCTTCCTGGGTGCTGGAGAATAGACTGATCGCTGCATATATCTGCCGCAGACTTAAGACTAGAGAGAAAATTACACCATTGGTTGACTCCACAAAGAACATCTGATTTTCTCATGGAAACGCTTTTTCCAGGGTATAACATGTGACTGCAGTAGAGTGAATCTTTTGAAGGTTGCTGTTCTTTTTCCTAGCCCACTTCCTATATCCCCCTTCATGTCTTTTTATTCTGTCAGCAATACTCATTCCTAAATCTATCATTACCAATGATAAATGGCTTACTAATGATTCTTGGGCATTTAGAAAATATTCAAGTTTTGCTGTTAAAATACCACACAGACATTGTGGCCTTCTGCCAAAAGTTAATTTCTGAGAAATTTTTAAGGTCAACATAGCTGCTAAACTGTTTAAATAACCATCATCACCCTGTTAAATTAATCTAAGGTGCTAGTTGGAATAGCATGCTGCCTTTGTTAATGATATCTGCCTCTGTTTAAATTGGTGAGGTAATAAGTTTGAGGCATTCTGTGAGGTAACATATATAGGTTAAAATTTTGAAGAACATGATGTCAAAATATTTTTCCCCTTAATACTTAAATTTTCAATGTCTTCATTATTACAAATTGTGTTTCCTTTTTTTAAACCATTTTTATTTATTTCACCACTCATTTTAGTATATATCTCCAAAAAATATAAATCTTCTCTCATATAACTGTAATGTCATTATCATATGTAACCATATTAACATAATACCTTAGAAAGTAAAGTACTCAGCTCATATTCAAATTTCTTTGACTAAAAATGTGCTTCACATTTGATTTTTTTAAATGGAGTATAATTGACATATTAGTTTCAAGTGTACAACATAATGATTTGACAATTCTATACATTATGAAAGGCTCACTACCATAAGTATATTTACCATCTGTCACCATACAAAGTTATTACATTATTGACTAGATTCCCTATGCTGTAATTTTTATCCCCATAACTCTATTTCCTAAGTGGAAGTTTGTATCTTTTTTTTTTTTTCATTATGTTACATTGGGGAGGGTATGTGCTATGGTGAATGCTGTGAATTGTGTAAGACTGTTGAATCACAGACCTGTACCTTTGAAACAAATAATACATTATATGTTAAAAAAAAAAGGAAGAAGAAGATAGCAGGAAGGAAAAAATGAAGGGGGGGAAATCTGAGGGGGAGACGAACCATGAGAGACTATGGACTCTGAAAAACCAACTGAGGGTTCTAGAGGGGAGGGGGTGGGAGGATGGGTTAGCCAGGTGATGGGTATTAAAGAGGGCACGTATTGAATGGAGCACTGGGTGTTATATGCAAACAATGAATCATGGAACACTACATCAAAAACTAATGATGTAATGTATGGTGATTAACAAACTGTTTCCAACCTTCCCTTCGGTATGTGCGATTAACATTTTCAGCTGAAGTGGAAATAGGAAATTGTCATGCCTAAGTTGCTTCTTCTTAAGTCGCCTTCCATTACAGAGTGTGTATAGTAGACTCTCCGTGTGCTCAATCATCTCTAGGAAGAGAAGCACTTTATGTTTTTCATTCATTTTCTTTCAGAGTTTTGTTTAGATTCATCTTAAGGTGTCTGAACGCTGGTTTCAAAGCTGTCTAAAGTATCTTATGTCACTGGGGTAGAAATAGAAATAAAATATATACTTTCATGTATCTTACAATGCAACATATGGATTTTTAAAGTCCTACTTCTGTGATATATCTGCTGTTTATGTCAGATTCAGACATCTCTGAAACCCTCAAATAAACATATCTAGATTTCCAAGTTAAGGGAACATTTGAAATATGCTTTCAGGCTCTCATGCCTGAAATATAGTTGCTGTGTTTTAAAACTTTATTACTAAAATATGCATCCTGAAAAATGCTATTCTACTACTAGTCAAAATGATTCTGCTGTGATTAAATAATTATGTTTCCTATTTGATCCTTTACACATACACTCCCAGAACTGCGCGGTGCGTGCTTCCATTTGCTCAACTTTATCAGCCTGGCTCTACGTTTCTCACTTCACCTCATGCTAGGTGACTTTAGGCAAGTTCATTAACCGCCCTGGACCTCAATTACTTCATTTATAGGAGGAAGGGTTCAGACTAGACGTCATCTCCGTTCTAACCCAATACTGATGTTCTATGATGAATTGTGGCCTTTTGGTTAATAGTGAGCCTCTTTCAGCACTCTGATTCTAAACAATTACTTTCCTAAAGTTAATTTAAATACAATGACAACATCCTGACTATATGTTGTCTTTGGCCATATTATGTTAAGTATAGTTTCATAACATCTCAGTAAGTTATAAATGAGGGATCTTAGCAAACTACATTAGCTCATTAAGGTAATATTTCAATATTCTGAATATCTAAGATGTATTTTTTCCAATCTAAATAATTGGCATGCTCATATAAAACTAATCTGTTCAGAGGAGTGATGGGAGTTCTGGGGGAGCCCATTCATTCACCCTCCTCTACTCCAGAGACTGAGCAATTGAGCAGTACATTAAGGACCTAAGTGGGGATTAAAATACTCTGAGCACTGCATTGCTCATAAAACTGTATTTAAGAACTTGGCTTGGACGTGAAGCTCATGCTTTCTCCCCTTGAATGTGAACATTAGGACCTGCCAATAAAGAAAACATGGGTCTTGGGGCTTACCAGACACAGAGAGAATAATAATTTGTAATGACATTGTAGAAGAGCCCTGTCTGGTGAGGGCACAGTGAGGCAAGAGGAAAGAGAGAGAGAGAGAGAGAGA
>NC_058403.1:99800415-99820826 GCF_002201575.2 Neomonachus schauinslandi | reverse complement strand
GAGAGAGAGAGAATTCTTGAAGGTCTAAAAGGACAAGTGACTCTCACTATGATAAGATGAAGAAGGCCCAAGAATGGTCTGATTTGCACTGAAGTTGGTGCCCTTCATTCCCACACTCTGTTGGCAGTGTGTCCTCACTAGCAAGCATGTCTCACGGGCACAAAGCAGATGCATATTGCTGCATATGTCACAGCCATGAAGCAAGCCTCCACTTTACACGTAGATGTTTTCTAACCCTTTACAAAGAGAATAGCAATCTCAGTGTGAAGCCCAACCTAGGAGTCAGTATGATTCTAGGACATGTGGTTACCTGGTGTAAAACAGAGTCAAATAGAGAGTGTTTCACTTTTTTGAGGTGGCAGTCTATGTAAAAAAATAGAAAAGAATATATTTTGCAATACAGATTTAGGATATCAAAACTAGTTCTAACTCTAGTTTTTCTTCTCATAAGCATCGGTGGGGACTGGGTTGGCCCATCCTGAGCACATTGTAGCTTGATCAATGGCGTCCTTGGATGGGCCCCTAGCTTTGACATCACTTGTCTCCACCCCATGACCCAACAAAAGGGTTAGCTGGGAGGCTTACAATCTCTGACCAAAGTTCTGGATAGATCAATATGAGGTAAGCATAGGCTGACCCAGTGTCTCAGTGACTTAACTGTTTTGTTGTGCAATCTATTGAACAAGCCTAGTAATAAGTGCTGTCAGGTTCCTTTGAAGAGAACAGTAGTTGCCTCGAGCCATAGGGCTCACTGGTAGGAGAAGCCAACCTTGTGCTTCACTAAGCTTACAGGCTCCCCTTAACAAGTCTGAAGCTGGAGAAGCACACTGGGAGACTCATTAAAAGCTGAAGCTATGTTTTCATAAAATCCTTCTATGCAAAGAGTGACTTTATAGAATGGTCAGGATAAAGTGCATTTAGATTGAATTATATTTCTCAGTGAACAAAGTTGCAGCAAACTTGCCTTGGAGCAATGCCTGAGCAAGTATTTTTTTTTTTTTTAATAAGTGAAGTGGTTTGTTTATTTAATAATAATTTCTAATATATTTATAGATTGAATTTACATTTAATTATAGGTATTATGTTATATTGCATGTATTAAATATATTTAATAAAATATCTTGAAATGCTGATTAAATTAAGCAATATACTAATCTTAACAGTGGTTAGCCTACATTGCTATGGTAGCTTGCTGGAATTTGAGAAGAGTATTATTATCTCATAAAATGGGATTGACTCAGGTGACCATTAAGAGCAACAGCAATTGATACAAAGAGGAAGAAGAGTAAAGAAAAATATCCATGTTTATATTAGACAGATAGTTGTCTGGTTTTAGTCTTTGCTCTTATTTTGGAAAGTATCTTAAGTCATGCCATCTTAATAAAAATTAAGAATCCTTGAAATAAAGGAACTGCAATAAGATGAAGCTAATGTTCTGAGTGAATGACAGGAGAGCCTTAGGAAAAGTCTAGCTTTTAAGCATTAAGATTGTATTTTCAGGAATAGCTTGGAATAGCTTGAATGAAAGAATTGATACTCTACTTTAACTGACAGGACCATTAGTTTCTGTTTTCATTATCCCTGCCTAGGTTATACTTTAATGACGTGAGCTAAGATACTGAAGGTATGGTATATCAAACTTTCAGAAGTTTCACTCATATGGGAAATAAAATTAGGAAATATGGGTATATATGTATTTTTTTCTCAACATATTTTTTCTTTTTAATCGAGAATTGAAACAAAGAAACAGAGTATATAAAATAACTGGTTTTGGTAAACATTGGAAAATATACAAGATGAAGGAACAGTTAATAAAAATAGAAATCATTTGATTATATGATATTTAAGACTTTTTTAATGATTTTCATTTTAGAGTAAAAATGTCTTTTTGGAAGAGTGTTACTTTCAGGAAAAAATGTACTGATAATCTAAGGCCCTATTATAATATGAATTAAAGTAAGACATATGCAAATAGATATTTTATATAAATTATAGAATCACAAAATGAAATGAAATCTCAGATATCAATCAGTGACTTCTTTATCAAATCCTCAAGTCTATTCTTTTTTCTTTCAAGTTTTTATTTAAATTCCAGTTAGTTAATATACAGTGTAATATTAGTTTCTAGGTGTAGAATTTAGTGATTCATCATTTACACACAGCACTGAGTGAGAATCACAAAAAATGCACTCCTTAACCCATCACCCATTTAACCCATTACCCCCACTACAACCTCCCCTCCAGCAACCCTCAGTTTGTTCAATATAGTTAAGAGTCTGTTTCCTGGCTTGTTTCTCTCTCTCTCTCTTTACCGGATCTTCATTTGATTTGTTTCTTAAATTCCACATATGAGTGAAATCATATGGTATTTGTTTTTCTCTGACTGACTTATTTCATTTAGCATAATAATCCTAAACTCCATCCATGTTGTTGCAAATGGCAAGAGTTCATTCTTTTTTATGGCTGAGTAATATTCCATTATATATATATACACACCACATCTTCCTTATCCATTCATCAGTGAATGGGCATTTGGGCTCTTTCATAATTTGACTATTGTTGATAATGCTGCTATAAACATAGGGGTGTATGTATCCCTTCGAATCTGTATTTTTGTATCCTTTGAGTAAATACTTAGTAGTGCAATTGCTAGATCCTAGGGTAGTTCTATTTTTAACTTTTTGAGGAAGCTTCATACTGTTTTCTAGAGTGGCTGCACCAGTTTGCATTCCCACCAACAGTGTAAGAGGGTTCCCCTCTCTCTGCATCCTCGCCAATATGTGTTGTTTCTTCTGTTGTTGATTTTAGCCATTCTGACAGGTGTGAGGTGATATCTCATTGTAGTTTTGATTTGCATTTTCCTGATGAGTGATGTTGAGCATCTTTTCATGTGTCTGTTGGCCATCTGTATGTCTTTGGAAAAATGTCGATTCATGTCTTCTGCCCATTTTTTTTTAACTGGATTATTTGTTTATTGGGTGTTGAGTTTGATAGGCTCTTTACAGATTTTGGATACTCCTTTACAGATATATCTTTTGCAAATATCTCCTCCCATTCCATAGGTTACCTTTTAGTTTTGTTTGTTTTCTTCACTGTGCAAAAGTTTTTTATCTTGATGAAGTCCAAATAGTTCATTTTTGCTTTTGTTTCCCTTGCCTTTGGAGCTGTGTCTAGCAAGAAGTTTCTGAGGCCAAGGTCAAAGAGGTTGCTGCCTGTGTTCCCCTCTAAGATTTTGATGGTTTCCTGTCTCTCATTTAGGTCTTTCATCCATTTTGAATTAATTAATTAATTAGTTAATTAATTAATTTTAGAGAGAGACAGAGCAAGCGAGCATGACTGGGGGGGAGGAGTAGAGGGAGAAGGAAAGAGAGAATCCTCAAGTAGACTCCCTGCTGAGTGTGGAGCTAATGTGGGGCTTGATCCCAGGACCCCAAGATCATGACCTGTGCCTAAACCAAGAGTTGGCTGCTCAGCTGACTGAGCCACCCAGGTGCCCCTTTTTTGAAAATTTTTTGTGTGTGTTGTATATGGTGTAAGAAAGTGGTGTAGTTTCATTCTTTTGCATGTGGCTGTCCCATTTTCTCAAGACCATTTGTTGAACAGAGTGTCTTTTTTCCATTGGATACTTTTTTCTGCTTTGTCGAACATTAGTTGACCATATGGTTATGGGTCCATTCCTGGGTTCTCTATTCTGTTCCATTGATCTATGTGTCTGGTTTTGTGCCAGTACCATACTGTCTTGATCACTACAGCTTTGTAATGTAACTTGTAGTCTGTAATTGTGATGCCTCCAGTTTTACTTTTCTTTTTCAAGATTGCTTTGGCTATTTGGGGTCTTTTATGATTCCACAGAAATAAAATATGTGGATTCCATATAAATGAAAAATGTTGGTGGTATTTTGATAGGGATTGCATTAAATGTGTAGATTGCTTTGGGATTATAAGACATTTTAACAATATTTGTTCTTCCAATCCATGAGCATGCAATGTTTTTCCATTTCTTTGTGTGCTCTTCAATTTCTTTCATCATTGTTTTATAGTTTTTAGAATACAGATCTTTTACCTCTTTGGTTAGGTTTATTCCTAGATTTCTTATGGTTTTTTTGTTTTTTTTTTTGTACAATTGTAAATGAGATCAATTCCTTGATTTCTCTTTCTTCTGCTTCATTATGGATGTATAGAAATACAACAGATTTCTATATGTTGATTTTGTATCCTGTGACTTTCCTGAATTTGTGTAACAGTTCTACAAATTTTTGGTAGAGTCTTTTGGGTTTTCTATATCGAATATCTCAAGTCTATTCTTAAATATTCCTGGGAAAGAAGATTAGCTCTTCAGATAATAATAAACAACTCTGTGTTTGAATACCACTTTTGAGGAAGTTCCTACTAATTTTTATGCTAAATATTTCTGCTAGCAATGTAATGTTGAAAGAGTAAAATTCCAATATATTTAGTATATTTGAGTTCAGATAATATTTTTGAAATATGTAATTACAATCTAAAGAAAGGAAGGTTTTCTCACAAAAAGAACCAGAAATATGAAAGCTGTATAAAGGGAAATGTATCATATTAATACCAATTGACATCAATGGGAGAGAAAGAAAAGCAGAGGGCTTGCTCTTTCAAGGTTCTAAGCTTGAAAAAGAATATTGTTGACACTTTCTTGGAAGACAACAAACTAACGTTAGGGTTACCTTCAAGGAAGGACTACTCAGGGTTAATTCAAGTTAGACTGAAGCCTCTTGCCATTCCTCATATTACAATGTAAAATTTTGATAATGAAAGTGTTGGCACAGTGCTGTGCGGAGGGTCAGGAAAGATACCCTCAAAGAGGAAACAGGAGGAAATGTGGGTGTTGTAAGAGGAAGCATATGATGAAGGTTTTGCTGTTGTTTTTTGGGTGTTGTTATTTAATAAATCCAGTCTGAGCATGTGTATTTTGAATTTTTTCAGGTGTTTCAAGGCTTCTTCACAGTTCCGGGAAACCACTTGGTATAAATAAATCAAGGGCAGCACATTCATATTGCTTTGCCTCTTCTACTGATTTGAGTTACTGCAAACACACTGCAAACATATGCAAACCTTTACTTCCTTAGCAGGGCTTTGTGGTTGCAGTGATTCTAACAGCTTACACCTGTAATTGACCCACTTTCTCTATTCCTTATGGCAGGAGTGCCAGGCCATCCACAAAAGGGAAAAAGGAGGGAGTATTAAAAATCCAGATTAGGGACTTGGGTGGCTCAGTCGGTTAAGGTTAAGCGCGTCTGTCTTTGGCTCAGGTCATGATCTTAGGGTCCTGGGATCGATCCCCGCATCAGGCTCCCTGCTCAGCGGTGAGCTTTCCTTTCCCTCTGCTGCTCCCCCTGCTTGTGCTCATGTGTATGCTCTCTCTCTAATCAATAAATAAAATCTTAAAAAAAAATCCAGGTTAACTTGATCCCCGTACTTTGGTTTCATATGCTTTGTAGTCCAACATGTTACCTTAAAACGACTGAGCCACCCAGGCGCCCTCACATAAGGTATTTTGAGGAGCTAGCATCTCTGCTATTGTGTGTGTGTGTGTGTGTATATATATATTTTTTAAATTTATAGTAAATAAATATATATTTTGGTCTGATTCATCGTTCTGGCTCACAGTACCCTTAACCCTTGGAATTTCCTGAGCAGTAAGAGCAATGGGAACATCTTTTGTCATAATATTTTCTCTTGTCCTCAATTCCTGAAACTGCTTTATAAAGGTGCAATAGCTTTCTGGATATTCATAACATGCCCCTTTTCACCAATGTCAATGGGGAATGGCTTATGTCAATGAGGTGACTTTTGGAAGGCACAGGATGGGACTGGCTACCAGGAAAATCAACCCATGAATAGACAATTGGAACTTTCAGTCCCAACCCCTGACTTCCAGGGAGGGCAGAGCTGGAGGTTGAATCAATCACCAATGGCCAATGATTTAATCCATTTTGTCTGTGGATTGGCGACCAAAACAACAACGACAACAACAACAAACAAGCAAACAAAACCCCAAAAGGATGGAGTTCAGAAAGCCTCTAGGGTGGTAAACATATCCACATTCCAGGTGGCTGAGGGATCCCAGCTCCACAGTAAGAGAAGCACCTGTACTTGGGACCCTCCCAGACCTTGCCCTATGGATCTCTTCATATTGCTGTTCATCTGTATCCTTTTAACAAACTGGTAAACAAAAGTAACTGTTTTCCCTGAGTTCTGTCAGCCACTCTAGCAAATTAATCCCCCTAAACCTGAGGAGGAGATCTTGGGAAACTGATTCATAAAAGAACCATAGAGGGGCACTTGGGTGGCTCAGTTGGTTGAGCAACTGACTCTTGGTTTCAGCTCAGGCCGTGATCTCGGGGTCCTGGGATTGAGCCCACATTGGGTTCCATGCTCAGCACAGAATCTGCTTGAGATTCTCTCTCTCCCTCTGCCCCTCCCCCCCA
The DNA here is from genome assembly GCF_002201575.2 of Neomonachus schauinslandi. NCBI lineage: Eukaryota > Metazoa > Chordata > Mammalia > Carnivora > Phocidae > Neomonachus > Neomonachus schauinslandi. Next base: position 99,814,365 of record NC_058403.1, on the reverse strand, counting down.
CTCACACACACTCTCTCTGGAATAAATAAATAAATATTAAAAAACAAAAACAAAAACAAAAAAGGGAAGACGCACAGAAGCACAGATGACAGTCCAGACTTGTGATTGCCAACTTGAAGTGGGATGGGGCAGTTGGTGTGGGACTGAGCCCTTGGCCTTTGGAATCAGATATTATCCCCAGGTGGAGAATATCAGAATTGAGTTAAATTATAGGACGCCCAGTGGTCACTGAGAATTGCTTGGTTCTGTGGGAATCCTACCCCCTGCCCACTCCCCCGCCACACACATTAGAATTGGGAAGGGAAAGCTTATATATACAATACAGATAAAGTTAATTTGTATATTGGGACTTACAGAATGGAGGTTGCCCCAGTGGCCCAGCCAACATCACAAATCTAAACCTAAATCACCTTGCACTTTGGGAAACACCTGCAAGAAATCTTACATGGACCAATCACAATCCTCCAACTCAGCCTGCGTTGGCTTACATTACCTTAGAAAATAGGGCCTGCTAGCCTTGTAAGGAAATCCCTAACCTCCTCGCTAATCATACTGTTTTCAGATTGCCTTTTCTGACACTCTGTGAAAGTCACTTTTGCTCCCAAACCTTTGGGAACAGGGTTCCACTACTTGAAGGACACTATACTCCCCCAAACCATCGGTTGCTTTCCTTTGAATATAGGACATCAAACTCGATACTAAATTGTTTTAGTTTTGTCTTTTGACTATTCATCATAATATTTTGGATATTTCTATTTGTGTTGCCTAAGTTTTTTTTTTTTTTTATTGCTCTGTTTCATTTTGTGGGGGTTTTTGGAGAAGACAATTCATAGAGCAGATTAGCTTTTCACCAGCCACTGTAGTTGATACATATTTAAAATATTTATGCTCCTTTTTCTTTCTAATTTTTCCTATCTCCTGTTGTTTTAAAAGGTGTGTATGTTTTTCATCAATAATTCAACAAAATCACTTTGTCTCTCGAACTGGATAGCCAACCTTTTTAGACAAAGACTCTACTTATATTCCTTCGTTTCTTGATCTATATTGTTTGAGTCTCTAAGGCTCACTCCTGCCCTAGCTTTCTCTCTCTGAAAATATGTAGCAGTTCATGGTCTGTATCATATTAGGAAAATAGTAAATAAACAGGGCCTTGCTCCTTGACTGAGCTTTATTCTGAGTTGATATGACTAATAATTATAAAAACAAAAATAAAGGAAACTTTATCTCCCCCTTCTGAGATGGAAGGCATCCTTTCCTCATCACATTTTGGGGGAAAGAATCGGGTCTCATTTAATCTAAACACTCTTCCACTGATAGTGTATTTATTGGTCAAAAAAGAATATATAACAGAAAATAGGGTGTAGCTAGTGCTAGGTATGCTAATCTCAAAATTAGTTCTTCTTGTTAACAAAAATCAACACATAGAGTACCTTTAGATCAATAATCCTAACAGTACAAAAATTAACTAGTTAAACTGATTATTTAAGGTGATAGCAGTAGAGATAAAACAGGGAAACCTATTCAAACGCAGAATGGTATAATGTTAGCACATAGAGAACACCGAGGGAATATATAGGATTTTTAATAAAAGTTACCTTTTTTTTTTTTTTTGCTCCTACCATGAACTTGGGATATGCTGAGTGATTTTTAAGGTGCTATTTTCATATCATATACCATCTCAAAACTTAGTGACTTGAAACAATAAGCATTTATTTGACCTATGAGCTGGCAGGTCAGCTGGGCAGTTCTTCAGCACTGGGCCAGGCTCAATTGATCTTGACTGGGCTTGCTCTTGCATCTGCAATCAGTTGGCAACTGGCTGGGGCCATCAGGGTGGAGGGTCATGGGTCTGTCATTATCCAGCAGACTAGCCTGGGCTTCTTCACATGGTGGTAGCAGAGTCCTAAGGAAGTGTATGGATACTCTCAAGGCTCTGAGGCCTATGCAGAGAACTGGCCCACTGTTACTTCCACTACATTCTATCAACCAAAAGAGGTCACAAGTAGGAAAATAATATAAAATGAATCTTCATCTTCTAATATAATGCTTCATAAGAGTCTGTAACATATGCCTTTAAATAGATACAAGTATGAGTGCCATGAGGCTTAGAATTTTTAAATCCCTAATGAATACTGTGCATCCCAAGCTAACATTTTTCTCAGTGAATATGGTGTGGTTTTGGAATTCCATAAATAAGATGTAAAAAAATTATGTAGAGATAAAGTATTCAAAACAACTAAATAGCCACATTATTAAAACAGTTGATTTGTCAAATCGGCGTTTAAAAATACTAATCCAGAATTCAAATTCTTTCTACATTATTCACAAAATTATCTCTACGTGAATATTTTCTCTTGGAATAAAAGTAACCTTTATAATTAAAAATAATTTTTATTGACATCTGATATCTTTGATATCAAATAAAAGAAGCCAGTTGTCCAAACACTCGGCTTTTGTTCTATATCAATAATAACAAATCTTTTAGGGACACTTGGGTGGCTCAGTTGGTTAAGCATCTGACTCTTGATTTTGGCTCAGGTCATGATCTCAGGGTCGTGAGATCCAGCCTGGTATTGGGGCCCATGCTGGGCTTGGAGCCTGCTTGGGATTCTTTCTCTCCCTCTGTCCCCACCCCCACCCCTGCCTCATGCCCAGTCTCTCTCTCAAAAAAATAAGACAAATCTTTTGATAGCTATTTTAGTTTCATCTTTTTTTGTTTTAGTATTTTCCACATACAGCTTGAAAAACACTTAAATGTAACATAGCACTTGAAAAAATAATTTTGAAAACGGAGTATGTGGTAAAATGTATAAATTAAGAAATAAAAATAGAAGTTTTAGTTATTAATAAGTCAAATTTGGTAGAAGAATAGTTTTAAAGTTTTATCAGTTGGGCTCTGAACTTCTTCTCTGTAGTCTCTTGTATTTAGACCTGAAGATGAAGGAAGAACAATTTTGAGAGTATTAATTCACATTGGAAAACCAGTGTATGAATGTAGCATACATTATTATTCTAAATAACCACCTGATATGAATTTTTATGGCAAGCATTTCTGTCCTCACCCTTTGTATCCTTTATGATTCCCTGAAACATTCCATAAGTTTCCTTATTGAATATTTCTGATACAAGAATCTATGGTCAAAATGAGGAGAAATTAAATACCATGCTTTTAAAGAAAAGCAAAAATAAGCTCCAGTTTCTTGTGTTATGGAGGAACATGGATCAGTTCTCCACTGCAAAAAACTAATATCCTGGATAAATTTTTTTTTTTAAATGGAGATGCTTGGATATGCAGGCAACAAAGTAAGGAGTTTTCATTTCTAAAATCTAAGTAAGTAGAGAAGTCGAGCTCTGAAGTTGGCTTTGAAAATTGAGGGCATTCGTCAAACTGAATTTAAACTACACATTTCATAGCTTCACAGGAATTAGGACCCAGAAGGAAAAAAATCCATGTAATGCAGGTACTCTAGTAGGAGAGTCTTCCTTCAAAATACATTGTATGCAAAAGTCTATATCTTCAGTTGAAGGTTAAATAAGAACATCCAGCCAGGGGACTTAAAGGAGTCCAAATATATTGATCAGTGGGGATACAATGACCACAACCGAATCACCACTGATGAATGGAAAGCACAGATGGTCCCTCCCTTGGGTTTATAGCCTGAAATCATCTAATCTGACTGGTTCCAAAACTAATAAATATTACAATTTAATTTAAAACTATGGCAGACACTATTGGTTTGTGCCATTTAGTTGTACAGATTTCTTTCAGACAATAGAGAGTACAGTGTTTAATTGCTTACAAGGAATCTCAAGTGAGCTTGCCTGGATTTGAATCCTGTTTCTATTATTTTCCTACTAATTATTTTCCTAATCTCCTTTTTGCTTTGTCTTCCTTATTTGTAAAATAAGAATTAAGTGAATTATTACTTGAAAAGTGCCTAGAACATTGCTCAGCACATAGTACATACTACTTAAGTGCTATTTCAAAATGTAAGTACATTTATATTACAAATAACACATGCCATCATGGAATGAATAGTATTATAATCAGAAAAAAATTTGATGACAGAAACTTGAGTACTGGACCAATTGACTTGGTAAATTAGATTTTTTTTTAAATTAAGCACAAAAATTTATGACTAACATAACATCTTTTGTCAAATCAACTATTTGAAACATCTATCTGATAATATTTCAAGGTCTTAAACTTCATTATTTACTAAGGTAGGTATAATCATTTGTATTAACACCAGAAAAAATCCACTTAAAATAGTTTTCTGAAAGGTAAAAAATTGAGCCAACAGAAATTATTAAAAAGCAATTAGAATGTTATACCAATGAAGAAAAAATAATTTAAAATGTTGTTCTATCAAAATCTTTATTGAATCAGCAGTGAAACAAAAGTATATACATGCATAATGATAGTGTAATTAGCAATTTACTACTACCAGGAATTAATTAATGAGTTTAGCCCAGAAGCAATAATAGAAGACTTTATAAAGTTGTGGAAATGGAAAATCCAAGTGATTTAGATTCTTTTGGAAGACCATATGTTTGCATTTTAATATCTCTTGAAAATTATATTAGAATGATCATTGCATCTATATATAGAAAATAAGGATCTGAAGAACAGTATGAATTAATTAGAATACATTGTTACACAATTAAACTTAAAGAAACTTATTTCAAAGTCAGCTTTAAGAATAATCTTTGAAGAGTATTTAGTTAATATTACAAATACATTATAATGATCAGCTCTTAAGAATATGATCTCACTGATTTGAGGAATTCTTAATCTCAGGAAACAAACTGAGGGTTGCTAGAGTGCTGGGGGGTGGGAGGGATGGGGTGGCTGGGTGATAGACATTGGAGAGGGTATGTGCTATGGTGAGTGCTGTGAATTGTGTAAGACTGATGAATCACAGACCTGTACCTCTAACAAATAATACATTATATGTTAAAAAAAGAAAAAAAGAAGATAGTAGGAAGGGTAAAATGAAGGGGGGGGACATTGGAGGGGGAGATGAACCATGAGAGACTATGGACTCTGAGAAACAAACTGAGGGTTCTGGAGGGGAGAGGGGAGGGATGGGTTAGCCTGGTGATGGGTATTAAAGAGGGCACGTACTGAATGGAGCACTGGGTGTTATACGCAAACAATGAATCATGGAACACTACATCAAAAACTAATGATGTAATGTATGGTAATTAACATAACATAATAAAATAAAATTTAAAAAATTTTTAAAATAAATGGAATAGTTGAGAGACAACATTCTGTGGATAGACACTTCCATTTAAAAAGAGAAACACTTAAGAGTGTTGCTTTTTGAAATCTTACAATTCACCAGGTTACTATTTACAAATTTGTAGACATGTGACAATATAAGAGAAGCTAAATTTATATCATACTGGTTAAATAAACCTCTCAGTTCTAATGAACATTAATTTCATTCTAAAATAGAAGAATGTGGAAAGAGGAACAATTTCTTATGTGGTTATAACTGTAACAAAATACCATAAAGTTGCTCCTAGTATACTCGAGTTCCCTTAATGTCTTCTTTCAAGTGCAGTTTACAATATGAAACTGCTAATGCTTTTAGGAAATGTAAATCATAGAATGATATAAATTCTTGATTCTAAATAAATGGACTTTAGATACTATTGAAACTGTTTTGGTATCATTGACAACAATTCTGATCACTTTCTGTTTTAATAGCAAAATATAAACTAATTGGAAAATGCAAAATGTTATTGCAATTAAATTAAGTTTTAAAAAGAATACATTTATTTATTATACTCCATGATAGATAATTCACAGGAAATTTAATATCCTCATAAATACTGACATAAGTGACAAATCTTTGTTTCTGACATCTTAGCCTTCAGATAGAAAAAAAGAAGCTATTCTATTGTACGAAATCAGGCAAATTTCATCCTAGCCCTATAAGCCATCTTTGTTTCCTCCTTTTTCTAATAATAGTAGTGATGCTGTTGAAGGACATGGAATTTATGCAATACACAAATGATCGTGCCCCCAAATCAGAACAAGTGCTGTTTTCTTAACTTGAATTCTCAGAATGTCAAAATTTTGTTTTGTTTTGTTTTCAAATTCCATTACAAATAGGATAAAGTTACTGAGTTCAGTGGTTTGTTTTTACAAAGATTTTTGGGTGTAGGGTGACAGGAGCATAGCAGTAATATTACTTTTCTTTCTAAAAATTGATGTGGGGAAATTAAATGTAAACTGGTTAATAAAATCCAAATAGAACATAAAAGAAAAAAGAAAGAAGTACATTTATTTTAGCTGGACCCTCCATCATTCCCCACCCCTATCATGATATGGCATTTGATCTGGTGTGAAGGTATATGTATATATAAATATATGTATGTATACATATACATATATTTTTAATATATTGTTACACATAAAATCAAATAGGCAAAAATGTTTAGAGATACAGGAAAGATTTGGCCTCTTTAAAGCATAGACAATTTGAATACTAATGACAGTACCGGCTTGGAAAACTACAAAGACTGCAGAACAAGGAAATTTTTCATTTTTTTTTACGCTGAAAATTAGATGCTCTCCAAGGAAAAGAAGATGGAGAGAGGCAGAGATAATACTAGAAAAGAAGAACAAAGTGGAAGCATTCCATATCAGTATCTTGGGCAGCCTAAAACTGACCTTGATTGTAGAGTGAGATGGGAACCTTGGGGTTATTCTAGTCTAACCAAGGGCAGGGGGAGACCTAGTCTATGTGTCCTTGATAGCGGAAAGGTGCAGAAAGGCAGAAGCTCAGAGTACTGGGAAAGTTTCTTGGGTTAATAATTGGACCAAAATAAATTTCAGTTTAATAGAACTGGATAAAGTAGTGGAAAGTACTGGGGCGGGGGGAGCATCATATTGTTAAGCTAAGAGCTCTAAGGAGGCCATGGGCACTGTTCAAATAATCCTGAAGTTTTATCCAAGTAAACCAGTAGAGATTTACACACACACACACACACACACACACTTTAGTAATGTGTTTTAGTAGGTGAAATGTGACAAATAGGTTTAAATACTGTTGCGTATATAGAAAACTCTGTCTTAACCTCTAGCTAATAATCTGGAGGGGGAAACCAGTGCTGCAGGGATGGAAGTGGTCGCTACGTGAAGTGCATATGGAGTGCCCGAGTGGAAATGACCTGTGTCTAGGACAGCAATTTTGTAACTTCCCCAACTTTCAAACATGATACATTCAGAACAGAAAGACAGCTTTATTTTTTAAAAAAACAAACCAAAAAAACCAAACCGAAAAAAACCAAAAAAAGTTATGGCCTTGCCTTATCTTTGCATAGGTGAAGGATTTCGTGAATATTGCAGCATTTCTCAGATATAGGTGGAACCACGTTTAACCCTCAACATTTTCATTTGGTAGCTATGTAAACTTGCATGTATTACTTAAACATTCTGAGTCTCTGCTTCATCGTTTGTAAATTGGGAATAATTCTCGGAATTTCTGTAGGATTTGAAAGTGCTCAATAAATATTCTTTTAGAGAAAGAAACCAAAGGGATTTAAGGAACATATATTAAAGTATTTTTAAAGTGTGAAACATGAAATATAAATTAATACAACTTTACAAGTAAGTCAGGTGTAAACATTTTCTTTCTTGGAAGTAGTCAGGTATACATACATATATATATACACACATAATTCACTAACACTCATCTTTAGGCCACATTTTACACCACAAATTCATTTCATTGCAATTTACTCTTCAGATGGACCTAGGAGGGACGCGTGGGTGGCTCAGTTGTTAAGCATCTGCCTTTGGCTCAGGTCGTGATCCCAGGGCCCTGTGATCAAGCCCTGGGTCGGGCTCCTTGCTCAACGGGGAGCCTGCTTCTCTCTCTGCCTGCCGCTCCCCCTTCTTGTGCTTTCTCTCTCTCTCTCTGACAATAAATAAATAAAATCTTTAGAAAAAAAAAAAGTATAGACCTGGGATGAACTTTTTTGTGATCAGAGAACTTTAAATCCAATTATGTGGTTACTTTTTGTAATTTGTTTAACTTGATTTATTTTGTGAATAAATGCTTACGCAGGGCTTTTGTGTTGATAAGAAATTGATGTGGGTAGTATTTTTAATTTTCTTTCATGAATAATATTCTATTAAAGTGTAATCATTAAAGCTGAGGTCTGTCAGGATGTCAAGAGAACAGGTCACACTATCTTGTTTCTTCCTTCTCTAGAATACGGTAGAGCAGAGAAAGGAGGCGTACGGCACAGTTGAACCACATGGGCATATAGGAGGCAAACCTAGAACATGGGTGGAGAGACTGGTAGGATGACTCCCTGCAAACAGTCCAGGGAAGGCTGCCAGACTCCAGGAACATGGTCTTGGTAGCACCTTAAAATCCGCTGGAGTATATTAAAAATACCAATGTTGCATTGTCTCCCTTGAAATTCTCATTTAATTTTTCTGATGGTGACGAATCCAGTTAAATCAGTCCTGAAGAGTAGGTTGCAAGATTGGTGTTTTTCAGTGCCTCCTGCATAGTTCTGATGACCAATCAAGTTTACAAATCAAACTCTGGGAGAAGCCCTGAAGGTAACCATGTCTGGCAAGAAAGTGATGATAGCACAGCTGTGGTGTGAAGTGAATGGCTATCAGCTTCTGGCTTCCCAGATCCCATGTGCAAGGGCCCAGATGTTTTTGTATACCTGGCAGCGGGTGTGAAGGTATTGACCGGACTTTTGTGCCACAGAGGTAATTCTGAGGATAGGCTTAGGCAGGGTCAATAGCTGGTGTGGTAGGAGATTAGAGGTAGATGCCCTAAAAATCAAAAGGCATGAGTAGAGAGATTGTGGTTTAGAGGACCTAGTCCAGGATACCCACCTTTACTTCTGCTCACTTCTACTCACAGCTAGAGAATGACACATATGGACCCTGTTCCCAGTGCACATAGTGCCTAGAAGACATACACTTGGAGACTTTCTCTGGCACCCAGATAATGGCATCCTGGACAGGAAGTTCTATTATGGAGCTTAATGTGAGTGTCTACATTTGTACCTAAAAGCATCTAATCCCTCAATAGAGACCATTAAAACCTGGAAATGCTGAGATGCGCAAATTTAAAGCTGGTCCAGTTATCACCCTTTCCTCTACTAGATAGGGGGTTCAGAAGAGAGATTAGAAAGAAATAGCTAGATTTTTATTCTTATATGTATCACATAGGTCCACACATCTATATTCCACAAATATCATTTTACATTTCCTCTTTAAAATCATTAAAAAAATTATTTTGAAGACAGAAAGTACATCCTAGTTCTGCCATTTGCTGACTATGAGACTTTAACTGTATCAACCCTAGTTTTCTTACTTACAAAATGTGAATGACTAAGCTTATTTTCCAAAAGTTTTTTGAAAATTAAATGGGCTAATATATATTAAAAAGATACTATTATAAGTAGGATATAATATAAAATGTTTACATTATTTCATGGGAAATGTTGCTTCTGCTTGCCAAAGAGCAGAAAATCAAATATGCCATATAGTAGTTGGTACTTGCTTAGAACTCACTCTGTTTTAACTTAGTAAAATTATAAGCCTCAATCGTGACTTATTGTACTGACCATAGAACAATCTGCAAGGCATTTTTATATTTGGGTAATCTCCTATAAAATCCTGTCTAATACCCATATATAACCCCTTTCTATTAATCTATTTTTAAGAAATATGAAAAAACTTCCAGAGTTAGAGTAGAATAAATTTATAGTATCATGTGCTTCATCTCTTCTATGGAGACATATACTTAAAGAGATAAAACTAAGATGAAGAAGGTTTTGGTTATCAAAAATGGCTTAATGAGTTTTAGGTGATGCATGAATTGATCATTTCTGGTAGATATTCAACAACTATTATTTCTTTAGATCTTGATCAATAGGTCTTATAATAATAGGTCTTTGAATTTTAAAGCAAAACATTTGCTTTCAATTTGAAGGAGCTATAAAAAAGGGAGAGGAATACTCCATAAAGAATTGGCTTAGGCCAAGCCCCTGTGAATATACCAAATAAGAATTCAAAAAGCAGTTTATTTGTTTCAGTTGTCCATGACTTACCCACTATTCCTGGACTGCAGTAATGATGGTGACCTCAGCACTGTTGTCAATTAAAATCCATGGAGGTACAGAGAGACAGAGGCTGGAGCGAAGAGGAGTCACAGAATTATTGGCCCTATTCCATTTTACAGTGAGCACAGAGACATTTTACTTTCAGGCATTCAGCCTTTCCTTCAATTCCTTGTGTCATTTATCAAATGAAACTGTCTTCCCTTTAAAAGGCAAAGGGAAGTGTGTCTGGGTGTTTCAGTCCATTAGGTGTCATCTGACTCTTGATTTCTGCTCAGGTCATGATCTCCGGGTCCTGGGATCAAGCCCCAAGTCTGGCTCCTCACTCAGTGGGGAGTCTGGTAGAGATTCTCTGTCTCCCTCTCCCTCTGCCCCACCCCCTCTCAAATAAGTAAATAGATCTTTAAAAAAAAAAAGGCAAAGGGAATATTTGAGCAATACTTCCATATCTGCTTTACTGATTAGTAACATATTGTTCTACTATGCACAAGAATTAGGTGCCATGGATGGATTCAAAACTGGGTATTTTCAACTTTAATACCCCCAAAAAAATTATGAGAAGGACGGGAAGTTAAAAGAAAACTATGTTTGGCATCTGTTTGAAATATTAACTGACCCACAGAAATAAACTTATTCACTTCAGTAATTTTTTTAAACAAATAGATATTATGATTTGCATTTGAATTGAACCTGATGTACCCACAAAATTCTGATCATACATCTTTCATTTTGGATTTAAAATTGGCAGTAAAGCTTTTCAACAAGATGCAGGATAATTTCTGGGAAAACAAAGTTAACCTCATCTATCTATTTATTTATTCATTCATTATTTAGAGAACAAAGTTAACTTTAAATGTAAGTTGAATAAAACAAGGATTCTTACTTCTTCATAGTAGGAAGTTGATTGTGAATATGAAGATTTCAGTACTCTTAAAATTTTATCTAGACATAGTACTTGAAAATTCCTCATTGCTTATACCAGTAACCAAAATATTTGGTATGTGTAGATGTGGTATTATATTAGCTCACACATAGATCAATAATTTTAACATTTCTTAATCTTTGTTTATAGAAGTGGAATTAATTCAGTGTGCCTCATTAGGGATTTATTTTTTTCAGAGGAAAGATTAGGCAATGGCTTAACAGATGTAGAAAATCATGAAAGGTTAAGTCTCTACTTCTAAGTAATTTGTAGATACATTCCCCACATTTATCAAAGTAGTGTGTGTTACAGAAATTATTATATGGAATCAAAGCATATTAGAACCATAAGGGACTCTTGGATATGGTCCCATATAATCTCCTCATTTAATCAGTGTGTAATTACAGGTAGAAGGGTGGAGCAACTTCACCGAATTTATCAGGGACAGCATTATATCTTTTGATTTCATTCATTCATTTGTACATATATTCATTCGTTCAGTTTTATGTTTATTTTAGAAAGTGCTTAAGAAATAAGATACTGATAACACCAAGGTCTTTGAAAATCTCTGTGTACCCATTCACAGTCAGACCCCATGCCTTTGAATCCAAGGACAATCACTAATGCCATGTTATCTCTTTGCTTTACTTTATAGTTTATTACATGTCTATTTACTAGTAAAACATATGTTAATTTTGCAAGTGTTGGAACTCAATGTAAGCCGTATCATACATATTGTATCACTCTGAGACTTATTTATCACTTAATGTCATATTTTTCAGATGTAATACTATAATAATGCAGAGGATGTAGTCCATTCATTTGTACTGCTGCACAATGTTCTATTTATGGATACACCATTATTGATTCTTTCTTCTCCTTTCCATATACATTTCAGTTGTTTCTAGTTTCTTGCTATTACAAGCACTGCTGTTATGATTATTCCTGTACAGGTCTTTGGTAGCAAAGTCAAGGGTTGTTAGGGTTTCTCTAGGTTATACACTTGATATGGATTTGCTGAGTCAGATAAAGTTTTACTGGGTTATGTGACTTTGTTTTCTGAAATGACTCTATCAAGGTTCTCTCCCACCTTTAAAAAATGAGAGTTTCTGGTCCTCTGCATCCTAAACTAATCTTGTCATTGTTTAACATTTTAATTTTATCAACCTGGTGTGTTTTCAGTCATTTCCTACTGTTGTTTTAAGTAGCATTTCTCTAAATTCTAATGATATAGGTCATCTTATATTTATTGGCCGTTCATATTTTCTCTTCTGTGGAATATCTATTTATTTTACCTGTTACACTGCTTCATTTCTTATAGACTTGTATGTTATGTATTTGCTGTACAAATTACTTGTTTGGTTATTTATGTGGTAAGTATAATCTTGTTTTTGCCCTGTTCATCAACATTTATAAGGAAAATCACTTTTTTAAAATGTCCATTCTATATGAATGAAGCATTCTTAAATAGGTAATAATTTAAAAATAAATTATATACATTTGAAAAGCAGAGGAATTTAGAAAAGAAATACATTTTCTCTACAGGAAAGCCTATATTGGTATCTTAGGGCCAGCTTGAAACTGTTAACACTAAATGTTCCGTTTTGGTAGATTTTAAAAATTTTACTTTGAGTATGCTCAATGCTGTAAATATCTGACATTTCTAAATAATGAACAGTCCCTGAAAATATACATGCAAGATGTTAGTAGCCAAATCCACTTTATGAAAACAATAGTATATATCCACCTGCTCCTTAATGCCCCCTTTAAAGGAGAATTTCGGTTGTGTCCTGTTTAATTTTTCTGATAAAAGCGAGTGTGAGAGAAGAATGAAGGAATCTCTGGTAATTGGCAAATGTTCAAATGTTCAGATGGAAGAATTGTTCAGATGGCAGTTTTGCAGCCATTTCTTTCTGGGTGAACTTAATGTTTACCTATTTTCATTGTTTCACAGGATCTTGCCCCCTCTCCCCCATCACCTCCCCACCCATAACACATGTACAAATCCTGAACTTTTTTTTTTTCTGTTATTAAAATATGGAACTTTTGTTAATTGTGAACACTCTTTTTTCTCTCTCTACTTTTCTGGTTTTGAGAAGAGAGGACCTGACCATCACTTTATCTTTTATTTTGTAACTGAAACATTTCTGCAGAGATGAAAATGTTGATTCTTATTGTTTTATGATTAAAAAAAATAAATGCACACAGCTGTCAGAGAGTAGTGATCGTCAGTCTGCATTAGGCTAGCAAAGATTCAAACCTGTGACCTGATGGTGATAAACTTGAATTTTCTTCACCCAGCAGCAATCCCATGAGTTTATTTCCTTATCATTTGATTGTCTTAAACTGAGTTCATAACAATCATTTTTCTGTCAAACCTTATCTTTCCTTGTAACTGAAACCTTTAAACCAAGTAAAAATTTTTTAATTGTATCCTTTTGTAAATAAAACTTTGTATTGATTGGATTTTAGCTTATTTAGGGAATGGTATTCATCATTGCTCTAAATTATATGTTTGGGGAAAATATTATGTTTGTGAAAACATGGGAAAATAATTAGTATAACAATCTACTTCTGTGAATTAGGTATACATTATACAAAGCTTTGATTACAACACCATTTCTTGAAAGAACTAAGCCTGTGTAGAAATATTGGCTCCCTACAAATCACCTTGGTGATGTTTAGAAGTTACTTTCTCTGAGCCTTATTTCCTTATCACTAAAATGGGCTTAATATGGAACAGCATCATAGAGTGTTTTTGACCATTAAACAGATACTGCTTATGAACTCGAAGCTCAGAGAGCAAGGAGACTTCCACATTTGGTATCAGCAGAGGGCTATAGTTAACAGTTTGCCAGCAAAATGAATTATATATATATATATATATATATATATATATATATATATATATATAT
>NC_058403.1:99778338-99800405 GCF_002201575.2 Neomonachus schauinslandi | reverse complement strand
ATATATATATATATATATATATATATATATATATATATATATATATACTAAGTGTGTGTGTATGTGCATATGTATATGTATTACAAAGTAAAAACCATAGGACAAAAGAGGCTTTGGGGTTAAAATCTAAAAATGATCATCCTAAAGAATAAAAATCATATTCCTCTCCACTCTTTCCCCTTTCCTCTCTCCTCTTCTCTCCCTTTACTACTTTGAATTTTTTATTTCATAATTTATTTTCAAAGAGATGGTATATGTCATTCTGTTTCCACGCAGGTATAGTCTTTTGAATCCAATCATTTTAACTTTGAATAATGTATCCTCATTTGAGTTCACCACAATTTATATATACCTTCCCTTAATAATAAAATTTCACTCCCTGTCTGCAATGGTGCACCTGCTAATCTTGATTGTATCTCCTATGGGGCAGGTTCAAGTGGAGGTGCTAGGACATTTTCTATATGCTGTTAGAAGCATCTGCAATGTGGTTGCACGTATTTATTCCCCCACCAATGGGTATGAGGGCTCTTGTTTTCCTCACATCCTCACCAACACTAGGTATTATCAGTATTTTCATTTGACTGCATTTATGTTGAGAAATTACATTTATCTCCTTGTTTTTATTTGTATTTCCTTAATTAACAGTGAGTCTGAACGTATATGTTTGTTATGTTTATTCACCATTTAGTTTTCTTCTGTAATTTGCCTTTTAATATCCCTTATCCCATTTTCATTTTGAGTTAATTGTATTTTCCAAATTGGCTTTGAGGTCTATTTAAAATGCATTTTAGAAACTCATACTTTGTCTGTTACATCTTGCAAATACTTTCCATCTGCCTCTCTCTCTTTTTTAAAACTTTAAGAGGTTTTTCTTATTTTATGTCACACCAATATTTTTAAGTGAATAAAAATATGAATATTTTCCTTTACGATTTGTAATGTATTTGCTTTTTTCAGAAAAAAATAACTTTATGCCTCGAGATCAGAAAGTCATTTTTATACTTAATTAAAAAGTTATTTGGAGCACCTGGGTGACTCAGTCAGTTGGACGACTGACTCTTGGTTTCAGCTCAGGTCATGATCTCTGGGTTCCCTCTCCCTCTGCACCTCCCCCACTCACTCATTTTTTTTTTCTCTCTCTCTCCCAAATAAATAAATAAATAAATTTTTAAAAATGTCTTTAAGTTTTGCTTATTAATATATATATATAGTTTTTTGGTGTGTATTTGTTAATACAGATCTAATATTTTTTCATTGAAAAGTCTTTTGTACTAATGCATTAAATTAATAATTTGTCTTCCATATTATTATGAATACATTTGTACCTTTAAATGTATAATCGGTTCTACTTGGGAATCTTTACTGGGGTCCATAGATATATTTGTCTATGTGTTACTGGTATCATACTCTCTTAATT
This sequence comes from Neomonachus schauinslandi, assembly GCF_002201575.2. Lineage (NCBI taxonomy): Eukaryota > Metazoa > Chordata > Mammalia > Carnivora > Phocidae > Neomonachus > Neomonachus schauinslandi. Next base: position 99,798,988 of record NC_058403.1, on the reverse strand, counting down.
ATCAAGTTTTCTATTTAAATCTTGGTGTGTCAGAGCCAGATCTATTCATTACTCTTCTGTTTCAAAGTTGATATTCATGGAGAATGACTGTACTTCATGAATTGAGACTCAGTTTCTTAGTTCCAAGAAAATTCTATTTAAATTTTTGTAGTAACATCAATGAATGTATAGATTATATTAGGGAAATCAGCATGTGTCTATTATTTAATAATACTTTGGTTTCTTCAATTGTTCATAATCTATTTTATTTTTATTTTTTATATTTTTAAAAGATTTACTTATTTGAGAGAGAGAGTGAGAGAGAGAGAGCACATGAGAGGGGGGAGGGTCAGAGGAAGAAGCAGACTCCCTGCTGAGCAGGGAGCCCGATGCGGGACTTGATACTGGGACTCCAGGATCATGTCCTGAGCCGAAGGCCGTTGCTTAACCAACTGAGCCACCCAGGTGCCCCATAATCTATTTTATGATCATTAATGTGTTTTCCTTCACAAACTTCTCGTGCTTCTTAAAAAAAGTAATACAAGGTACTTGTAAGTTGTTGCTATTATTTTGTATATTTTTCTATTACACTTTCTAATCATTTTTACTAATGTATAGGAATATCATTGATTATATAGATCTTCTATACAGCAACCTTGCTCAACTTCATTGTCAGTCCTAATAGTTTGTACATTTTTTTCTTTAGGTCTTTATTTATTTTTCTTGGTGAAAAAATCTAGAAAATATCAAACAGAATTGGTGATTGCAGACAACACTGTCTTTATTTGAAACAGAATTCTAGTTTTATATTAACTTTGCTGTTGATATTGTAGGAAAATATCTTTTATCAAGTTAGCAAAGTTTCTCTCTCCATTTCTAGTTTGAAAGACATTGCTTTTGAATCAGAAATAGTTATAGATTTTTAAAACTTAGCATAATTATCATAGTTTTTCCCTTAATGTTCTAATTTGGATAATTACCATATTGATAAAATTTTATGCTGAACAAATTACACGGTGGACCTTGCTGTGGCAGAATTGTGCAGATATGTTATCTATAGAGAAATTTGTTATCCATAAGGGTGCAGTGTGCCACTGACATTCTTAGTGTGCTTTACAGAGGAACCGAGAGTGTCGGTAGTTTAGTCCATTTATATCAAAACTTCACAAAGGAGTGGTTAAAGTTATGTCCCATTCTATCCACTTTCACCTATGTTTTTAATCTTACCCTCTCTTTAGGGTCTCTGTCACTTACATACAAGATGCTGTTATTTCTCCCATCTTAAAGATGAAACAAGATTCTCTCATAATCTCCTTAAACTATGCCATTTCTCTGTTATTTTTATATCTGGATGGCACAAAGAAGTTGGCTTAATGGTACATTTAGATTAAGAGAAGGGAAAATGTTGGGGTGCCTGGGTGACTCAGTAGATTAAGCCTCCAACTCTGGATTTCAGCTCAGGTCATGATCTTGGGATCCTGAGATCAAGCCGTGTGTTGGGCTCCATGCTCAGTGGGAAGTCTGCTTCTCTGACTCTCTCCCTTTCCCTTTGCCCCTTCCCTCCACTCGTGCACTGTCTCTCTCTCTAAAATAAGTAAATAGATCTTAAAAAAAAAAAGAAAATGTCATAACCCTGTCCATCTCTAATAAGGACTACATATAACCAGTGATTCAGTATTAATGCCTTTCAATAACAATGTCATTTTTCTGAAATAAAAATTTTGTGTTAGTATTTCATCTGTTTTTGCTATATGCATTAAAACTAATTTCTATAATCAGATTATCAGCTTTATTTTAAACCCATCTTCAAGAATTGGTACCTATTTTGATTTCTGAATCACGTGTCTTCTTTCTGTGGTTTAATAGTTAAGCTATGTCATATGTTCATTATTTGGAATTCCCAGATATCTAGATATTCACAGAAGTAGTTTTGAAGTTCTGTTACAATATTTCAAAATGTCAAATGGAAACAATAAAGTTAATAATAAACCATCTATACTAATTAACTGATTTGACAAATATTGCTTTTGGATCTTTTATCAATTCAATATGGTATCATTTGATTAATTTTGTTTGCCTGAAAGTTAATTTAAAAAGCATATTTCCTTTAATTAAAATAATGGGGAAATATTTTCACATTCCATAGATTAGTTCTGTTATGCTTCCATTTAGGAGAAAAAGTTCCATATGAAACTTGTCTATGTATTACATGTATAAAATATAGGTAGGTAAATTTTTTTGGATTTTGTTTTTTGTCTCCTACTGCTTCTTAACTGTGACCTGTGGAGTTTGAAAGATTATGTTTCATGATATGCTTTTTAGAGACTCCTTCCCCAGTAACTCAAATTTAAGCAGAGGATTGTTGTTAACTTTATCTTAAATGCAGCTCAATATTGCATGCAGAGGCCATTAATACATCACTGTATCATAAAAGTTGTGTGAAAAAATATTTCAAAAATGTCTATAGTGTGATCCAAAGTTCTTTAATTCAGAGTTTTACCTTAGTTTACTCCTTAAGGGATACATGCCTTTGTTTTTGTTTTGTAAACTTTAAGCATGAAAACAACATAACTTTTAAGGGAACATAAATAATTTTAATGGAAATGACATTACTTTATACAATATCAAAACAAATTCAGCAAATTCATCATTTATGTCCTCTGTTTTTCTTATTTCTCATCATTAGTGAGGCATAAGGCCTGAAATGAAATACATTCTCATCAGTCTTTCACTGACAGGCCACTTTTATTAATTGCATGCTGTGCTTGTACGCAATAGATCAGTATGTGTGAACTTGACACTTTCATCACAAGATGACTTCTGTTGAAATGTTGTCTATGTGAGTCACAGAAACTATATAGTAAAATTACATCAGGAGTTCTGATTCTGAGAGTTCACCATAGAGATAATTGAATGAAGCTTTGGTCACCTTCCAAAAGGAAATTCTATCAACATTTGGAGGCAATAAACAATAGCAAGAAACTCAGTTTACTTGGCATTCTGATAAGGACAATAAATGCTCTTTTTTCTTTGGAAGGATTAAAATTGAAGTGATGAGATAAGAATCCCATAAGCACCAGCTCTAATAGGTTAAGTATTTTTTAATATTGAGTTCTATCAAGCTGTATTTTATTAATCATCTACTATATACCAGGGATTCTGAAAGATTCTGGAATACAAATAATACCTGTACCTAACTTTAGTTATGATAGATATTTAATAGTCAGTTACGATAGATATTTAAACAGATAAAAATTAATTGTAATAAAAATTTTTGACTATTTACTGAGAGTTGAAACATACTATGTATTCTGGTGAGCACAGAGAAGAGAATGTTCCAGGACTTTGAGAAGTGATGGTGGAAGGCCTTGTGAGGGATATGAAGATTAAGCAAACACCTGAAGGAATTTCTATAAATATTCACAAGTATGGAGCTTAACGTTTCTGAAGTTTTCAAATTAGCCTGTATTTGTGATATCTCTTTCCTCCTCCCCTCCTGCCTCCCTGGATTTAAGGAATTTGTTCTTCAGGCCTTGAGCTCTGCCACACTGATCTAAAACCCCTGGATGTCACCTGCTTTTGGAAAGGGCTCTTGAGAAGATTCATGTAGTTTCAAATCTGAGGTGGAATGTGATGTAGGGACATGTGTGCTGGAACTGTTCTTTTAATCTTGTGAGACCTGATTACTAAATATTTAGGAACTTAACAAGCCAGTTTGGGGAGCTTGAGATTTATCATGATTGTAGTATTTATTCCCTGGAAGTTGGTAAAAGCGAGAAATCAACTTCCCTATCCTTTCCCGTAACTGATTTATCAGCATACCACCAGGTATATCAAATGAACTAAAATTGATGGCCTAGGAAGGGTAATATTGTGAAATCCATTCAAACAAATATTCTTAAATTTTTTTTCCCAAGATAATTTAGTGGAGCCATTAAGTGGTAGGAATGAGAGGAATGGAAAGTAATACATGTTATTGACAAGTTTGAGCTTTTCTATACACTAAGGAATTTGGTACTTTTCCAGACTTTTTTATTTCACTAAAAAAAGAAAAAGAAATAAAAGAAAGAAAGAAGGAAAGGAAAGAAATGTTGCTTACCATATTGATCCTCTTTAGGAGATAGTTTAACAAAATCCATGGGATCTAAAGCCTCATCTCAAATTATTCCTTCTAATCATATGATTTCCCCTCTAAGCAGAATTCTGGCACATGGATTTATCTACATATTATCACATTTCTACTCCTATACTTATGGTCCAATGTTATTGTGGCCCCTTTATAGAACTGACCACCAGAACCTGCCAAGATGGTCCCCAGCTTAATTACTCTCTGTTCAGAGATGTCTGGCAGTGGGCAGTGAGTCATGTGGCCTATCTGCTGGAGCTGTGTTGACTGCCGGTGACCTATTTTAATTAATAAATATTTAAAGATAATTTATGATGTTAAGTGAAATTTCTCTTTTATTTCACCTTTTCTATGCCTCTAATTTAGTGTTGCCCAATAAAATACAATACACCATTTTTGTTGTTGTTGTTGTTTACCTGAAATTAAAATTTAACTGGGCATACTGTATTTTTATTTTCTAAACCTGGCACACCTACTCCTCTCTAAATTTCAATCTGACCCTTAGACAGCAAGAGAATTTTGGGAAGTGTATAAGCTTCTCAGATTTATAATGGAAGGAAGTGGAAGTGAGGGGGAGATGATCTTTTTAATCTGCTGGTTCTCTGGAAAGTTGCAAAGGCTTACAGGCTTACCTTTAAAAATCCTATTTAAGAATGTGTTTCTAGTATCCTTTAAGTTCAAAAAAAGAGAACATCAAGTTCAAATTGGAAAATATAAACATCTTTCTCAGAGAGAAATACATCATAATCCCTCCAAAAACAAATAAAATGAGAATGACAAAGGAAATAATCTAAACATTTAGAAATGCTTTATTTGGAAGGGAAATTTCTAAGATCATAATGTGTGATTTAAAGCAAAGCTTTTATATGCTCTACCTTCATGTAATTATTAGAGATTCCAATATACAATGTTTGGAACTTATTAAAAATAACTTTTATATCAGTTTCTGTAAGACTTCTTCCATGGAGGTGGTATTTTGCAGCAGTAAATTGCAGGCGTTAGGCTCTGTCTCAATATGAATTCTATCTTCATTTCCTATCCACGTGTGTACCTTTGTGTAAATTACTTAATTCCCAGGTTAAGTTTTGTCATCTCTAAAATAAGGTAACCAAAGCACCTTGCTCATAGAGTTCTTATGGAAAGTTAGTGCATATACAGCACTTAGAACAATGCCTGGCACAACACATGTACTCAATACACACCAAATGTTATTATCATCAATATTACTTGATAAAGTGAAAAACAGGCACCAAACAACCAACTGGGAAAAATGTGGAAATGGTTAATTAAGAGTAATTATGAATGTTTACTGCATTCAAACACAATATAGGATTTTCATGGTTTATATTAGTATTTATGCAGTGAGCCCATGAACTACACTGGGAGTCTGTGAAAATGGTCCCAACCATTTGTTCCTGAGAGCCTTCATGGAGTGTATCTTTTGTGTTGGGTGGTAATAAATTAGTGGAAAGCCAAAGGAGTGCACTACCCACATTAAAAATTTTATTCTTGACTGAGTTAATTTTAAAAATATTAATACTAAAGATTTACTGAGATATCTTGATAGCTCAGCATATTCCTTCAACTTTAATGATATATTTATCAAAGAAATGGCTGAGCAGTCTGTAATATCAATACTTTTTGCCTATTAAAACTATTGAATAATACCAAAGTAAAGATCATAAATGGACTTGATTAAGAATAAAAGGAAGGCTTTTTAACTGTCATTTAATGATCACTATTATTTTAGAGGAATGGCCTTATAGAAATTTAACAACCTGCTTCTTGTTTACCAACAATTTTCTAATTTTAGCTAAGATACCTTTTTCATTGGATCCACTTCCTGGAGAATGTATATTATTATTATTATTATTATTATTTCATTCAGTGCACATACACAGTATACAAACAAGTGGGTTTTTTCTAATGGTTATAATGCTAGCACTGTAGCTTCTTAACCAGTACTAACAGCCACAGTGACACATTAGCATGTACATGATATGATAACAAGCATGGAGATTTCTTGACATGGGCCCTTTTATAAAAAGGGGTCAGCCTGCTCAAGGTTCTCCTCCCTTCCTTTGGTGATTATTGGGAGTATTTCTCCAAGAGTTGTGGAGAATTACAAACACAATCCTATACTTTTAATTTAGAAAGTTTTGAGTTGGCCCAACATAATTTATTCATTAAAAATAAGGGACTTCTCTTTTCACATTCTTATGCTTTTATTTCTAATTCAGTAGACTTGAATTTTAAGGTGATTAACTTTATCACTTTTTTAATATGTCATTTTAGAATTTAGAATTTCTTGAGAAATTCTACCTACCCAGAGATCATAGAAATAATTCCCTACATGCCTTTCAGAAGTTTTTTTTAAAAATTTTATTTTATTATGTTATGTTAGTCACCATACATCATTACTTTTTGATGTGGTGATCCACGATTCATTGTTTTCATATAACACCCAGTGCTCCATGCAGTACGTGCCCTCCTTAATACCCATCACCAGGCTAACCCATCCCCCCACCTCCCCTTCCCCTCTAAAACCCTCAGTTTATTTCTCAGAGTCCATAGTCTCTCATGGTTCATCTCTCCCTCCAATTCCCCCCCCCTTCATTTTTTCCTTCCTTCTAATGTCCTCCATGCTATTCCTTATGTTCCACAAATAAGTGAAACCATATGATAATTGACTTTCTCTGCTTGACTTATTTCACTTAGCATAATCTCCTCCAGTCCCATCCATGTTGATGTAAAAGTTGAGTATTCACCCTTTCTAATGTTTGAGTAATATTCCTGAGTAGTATTCCTGGGTATTTACCCCAAAGACACAGATGTAGTGAAAAGAAGGGCCACATGCACCCCAATGTTCATAGCAGCAATGTCCACAATAGCCAAACTGTGGAAAGAGCCGAGATGCCCTTCAACAGACGAATGGATAAAAAAGATGTGGTCCATAGATAAAGTTGACTTTAAAAGTTGCCTACGCTGAGGTGCCTGGATGGTTCTGTCAGTAGAGCATGTAACTATTCATCTCTGGGTTGTGAGTTCAAGCACAATGTTGGGTGTAGAGATTACTTAAAAATAAAATCACAACTTCAGGAAGGAAGGGTACCACCAAAAGTCCTGAAGTTTTCTGCCATGCCAGCCTTTCAGAAGTTTTAAAGTTGACTTTTCACATTTAGTTTTTTAATTTGTCTGGAGTTGTTTGCTGCATAACATAGGTATTCATTTTTTTTTCTTTCATGGATAAGCAATTGTTAAAGCACCATTTAAGTGTCACCACTGATCTGTCACAATCCAAAGTTTTCATGTTTATTTGGGTCTATTTCTACAATAGTAAATTTGGTCCATTTATCTATTTCTTTGTTGGTGTTCCAATGCTACAATATCATAATCATGATAGCTTAATAATGTCTCATTTTATAATAGTTGAAGCTCAACAAACATATTCCTTTCCTTCTAAATTGAGTTGGTTGTTATTGACCCTTTGTTGAGTCCTATAAATCTTAGAATTAGCTTGTTAAGGTCCACATGCATATTCAAAAATCTTTTGTTACGTTGACTGGAATTGCACTGATTTGACTGGAATTGATGATATGCAGAGGAGTTTTCAGGACACCATAAATTATTGAGTTTTCCATACATTAACAAGGCATACTGTCAAAATATTTAGGTTTTTTTCCATATTATGTCAAGATTTTTTCAACTTCCTCTTAATGCCTAATTATTTTCAGAATGTGCATCCTTCTATTGCATTATCTAGCATTTTATACTTAATATTTGTCTATATCTTCATGGAGCCTAATGTGAGTTGAATCGTGTCCTCCCCAACAGCATATTGAAGTCCTAACCCTCAGTACTTGTGAATGTAACTTTTTTTTGGAAATTGAGTCTTTGAAAATGTAATCAAGTTAAGGCAAGGTCATACTAAATATGGATGGACCCCAAATCCAATGACCAGTGTCTTTATGAGAAAGATTGAGGAGATAGAGACAAAAACACATACAGAGAGAAGATTGCCATGTTAGGATGGAAGCAGAAAGTGACAAACACTTCATGATAGGATGGAAGCAGAAAGTGACAAGCCAAGTGCTAAAGATTGCTGGTACTCACCAGACACTAGGAAGAGGTAAGGCAAGATTCTCTACTAGAGTTTTGGAGAGAGTATGACCCTGCTGACACCATGATTTCAGACTTCCAGCCTCCAGAACTGTAAGAGGATAAATATATGTCGTTTAAAGCCACTCATTTTATTGTAGTTTGGTATGGCAGCCCTAAGAAACTAAATCAAAGTCATATTTTTGAGTGTAGCCTTTCACTTCTTGTTATTACAAAAGTACTGTAAGCAGTAACAGTTTCACTTTGATATTATTTCTACATTTGATCAAGAGTGTACATGTTACATATGACAAAAAGTGAAAGAGCGCTGATGGTATATTTTGTGTACCCATTATTTGCTAAGATCTGTACAAAGTGCAGTATATGGATTACTTAATATACTATTCACATCAACTTTATAAGGAATTAATTTTACAGTCTTCTTTTCTTATAGATGAAGTGATCAAAAGAGAGGGAGGTTTCGTTTTCTCCCTTAAAGCTGGTTGAATAGCAGAGCCATGATCAAATCTTAGTTCTGGCTATCCTTAAGAGTTTTTAAATACCTTACGGTAACTGCCTTTCCTTAGTAGAGGTTCAAAGATCATTACAAAGTAAAGGGGCATTGCTGTTAATCATGCTTGGAGGTTTAAAGAACAATATTTTATTCAAATAAATATTTCCCTAGAACTCCAATATATAAAAGAGGGGCAGAAATTTCTGGAACTGTGTCTGCTTGTCCTAATCATTGTCACTCCCAGCCTGACCCCAGTACTACTCAATGAAAACTCAAATCTTTGCAAAACATAGAATCAAAACTGACATCTTTAATAGTATGGAAAATGAGACTTATGGAGACAAAGCGATTTACTCACAATCATTGTATCCGATCCTGACAGAACTGAGATCAATAGAAGTCCTACTGAGAAGGAGAGGACTAGCCTTTCAGGAGTTTTCAGTAGCATAATTGATATGGGTCACCTGGGCTTCATTTTTTCTTCTCATAGATAAAACAGGAAGCCCAGGCATTACTAAGCAAACTATCCCATAAATGCAGGCAGTACCATGAGCAGCTATGAGCAATGTGCATTTTATGAAATAACACAGATGTTCTGCATTATAAATATTGCTGAGACATTAAATACTATCTTAAATAGAGATTAATTACAAAGGTAATAATTGACAGTGATGGAGAATGCATGTCTTAGCTATGTGTAAAACATATTGTCTTCCATGTATTATTTATTAGACTTTGCAAAATATAGTTTTTGTAACCTGAGGAGGAACTAATGAATTTGAGCTAACTGATGAAAATTTTCTTTTCTTTTTCCCTTGCAGCTAATCATTGGGAAAATGCATTGATCTTAGGTGAGCATGAACAAATATCTCAATTATTTTTGGTCAAAATTTCTAAATACATAGAGATTTGCAGTGTAGATTGTATAACAACCTGGCTTCCCTAAGGTATATCAAGGCCTTCAAGTACCAGTTGGTTATAAATTTTGCAAATTTCCACATGATGGAAGTATGTTACCTGGAATAAGTGGTCCCTAACATATACCCTCAAATGTCAGAATATCTCCTGGGGTTGTATTTCCTGGAAATATGTTTGGGATAATAAATGACCAGGAAAAGGTTAAACCTTGACCTTGAAGATTTTGGGAAAAAAACACAATAATAAGCGTAGATTGAAATATATGTTTAAACATATATTACCACTAAAGCTATTGGTATGTATATCAAACAATCAATCTGTAACAAGCAACCAGTGATTGTTTTAATATCTAACTTACTGGCATATACAATAAGCATTTGCAAATTTATCTATACCTCCCTTAATCCCTCTACATGGAAAATTCAAATAACTCTCTTGAGATGTAACAGGAGAGGAAGTCTATTACACCTGTGTACATTCATAGCTTATGCCTCAGACTACAGATAAGCTTGAAACAGCCTGATGTCAGTTTATGGAAATCAGTGCTATTGTAAAAACTAGTGAGTTATTTTGACACTTGGCTTGTCACTTTCTGCTTCCATCCTATCATGAAATGTTTGTCACTTTCTGCTTCCATCCTAACATGGCAATCTTCTATTTCGTAAGTTAAACTCCTATTACACTCATACATCTTCTTGGATCATAATTAGACAGTAAATATACAGAAAGTGGCTTCTTCCTTTTCTTCAAATCTTAGTCCAGAGCTCAGATCAACATTTGAAAAGTCCTCCTTTGAGTAGGCATGGCTCTGCCTTCGTTCTGAACTGAGAACCTTGCCTGGTCTGATGGGATTAAGAACTTCTGTTCAAGTCAGTAGGATTTAGACAGAACCATTTTCCCAGTGCCCTGGGTTAATTTATGTGCTATTTAGATACTCCTGGAATACAATAAAAGTTTTAGAAGAAAACTTATAGGAGAACATCTTTGTCACTTTGAAGTAGGCAAGATTAATTAAAATGGACACAAAAAGCACTAACCATAAATGAAAAAGGATAAGCTAGACTATATTAAAATTAACTTTTGTAATCAAAAGGCACAAATAAATTTGTGTAACAACACATAGAGAAGGAGAAAATATTTACAATGCATATATCTGAAAATGGGCTTTTGGAATATATGAACTCCTAATAAATAAGGAAAAAAGGTTAAAAATATAATAGCAAAAAAGGGCAGAAAATTTGAAGACACAACAGTGAAAAGATTCAAATAGCCAATAAAGATATGAGAAGTTGTCCAACTTTATTAGTCATTAAAAAATACAAATCAAAACTTCCAATGTATACCACCAGAATGGCTAAAATGACACAGAAAAAGTCAATTATGATGAAGATGTATATCCAACAAAAATTTCCTCTATTCCTGTGGATGTATAAAGTATTACAACTTGGAAAAACAGTTAACCAGCATTTACTAAAGCTCGTGATGAAGCAATTCAATACCCATGTATATACCCAGAAGGAATAGGTATATAGGCTTAATGAAAGATGTGAGGTAGGATGTTTATAGCAGCATGATTTCTAATTGCCTCATGCTAGAAATTACCCAGGTGCCCAGTAAGAATAGTGGATAAATTTTAGTATATTGACACAATGGAATATTATTCAGCAATGAGAATCAATCTTAGAAGTCAGGATAATGGGAACTTCTGGGAGATGGTAATGACCGGAATGAATTTTTTTTTTTTTAAAGATTTTATTTATTTATTTGACAGAGAGACAGCGAGAGCAGGAACACAAGCAGGGGGAGTGGGAGAGGGAGAAGCAGGCTTCCCGCCGAGCAGCGAGCCCGATGTGGGGCTCGATCCCAGGACCCTGGGATCACGACCTGAGCCCAAGGCAGACGCTTAACGACTGAGCCACCCAGGCGCCCCCGGAATGAATTATTGAAGAAGCATCTAGAGCCCTGATAATAGTCTGTTTCTTCTTTTGAGTTCAGGTTTAATTTGTGAAGTTATCAAGCTGACACAATGTTTGCACTTTGATTTTATATTATAATTCAATCAAATGTTAAGAATATATATGTATGAGTTACCTATAGGCAGACTTCTTTTTTCTCCTAACCCCACCTCTTATTTTCTGGCCTAACTTCTCTGTCCTGAGATTCTGCTTCATGTTTATCACTTGAACAAGGGTTTGTTTCAGAAAGTCAAGCATGTTGCCTAGAGCTCTCCCCATCCCTAGAGTTTCTTTTTTTTACCTAGACTGGATCATGCTTCAGTTAAATCTTGTACATCACTCTGATGGCCTTCTCTCAAGAGATAAATAGCTACCACACTGACATAAATCTCCTCCAGTCTTGACAATTCCTGTAGGTTCTTTGCGGATACATGGACACTGAAGTCTTTTGGGGCATGGGTTTTCTATGTCCCCTCAAGAATTGATGATTTGGGCTCTAAATATCTCCCAGAAAGAGATTAGTTCTTATTTCTTGGTGAGTTTATTCTAGTCCTATCTAAGCCCCTTCTAGGACCTTGCTCCTTCCACCCTCCTCCACACATACTCAAATATACCTTTTACACTTCACACGCTATAAGAAGAGCCTCACTAGCCTCGCTATGTATTTGAAAACTTGTCTAGTTAACTGAGGCTTGGAATTTAAATTGTAAGATGGTCTTAACTGGTTTTTGTATTGTTATTTTAAAGAAGTGATGATTTATAATTTGTATGATGCTGGAACATTTAACATTTAATAAGTTTTATATAAAGCATTTCAAGTCAGTATCAAATAAGAATAGCAGTTCCTTTCCTTTGACAGTATTAAAAATTCATCTGCATTAGAAGAAATCTTCAAAATCATCAGTGAATTGCTCTGATAAATTATCTTTCACAGTTCAGCACATTTCCGTTTAACAGGTTCTGAGTAGGCTGAAGTGTGGCTAGTTATGATCAGGGAATTACTGTATTTTTTCTGACCACTTATTTAAAACATCAGTTGTGAATTTCCTACCCTGTAATGGACATCTTGGGTAGGCCCCATTAATATTCTGTTTATGTTCAGACATTAAAACAGCTTTATTTTGAGGAATTAAAATTTAAGGCAAGTCTAAATCTAAGCTTTGTCCTCACATCTATTTTCAGTTTACTCCTTGAACCCTCATCTCAAGCCTGATCTACCTTTTAAGGACAAGCAATAGGAAAGAATTTTGTGTCTGTTTTGGACCCTCTTTGTTCCATTTAATTTTTTTCCTCAGCCCCTCACCCCAGCTTCTGGCTCAAGTAGAGTCAGGCTGGTAAAACATCATGATAAGAACGAGGGCATATATTTCTCTATTTAGCTGATACCTGTGGTTCAGTATTAGCCAGTGAAGGCTCTTTTTCAAAGCAGGTGTTCTAATGCTTGTTTTTTTGTGTGTGTGGGATTATTAGTCCATTCTTTCAAAGACTGTGTAAAGCCCCTGAATCTCACTGACCCTTAATATGGCAATATGCTCTCTGGCTGACTTCCTAGTCATCAACCTGTAGCTGTTATCCTGTCGTGGAACCCCCTACAGATTATTTCTTCTGGGAACCTCTCTGCCCCAACAGACATTTATTTTGGATAGTATCCTTTTAAAATATGTCAATTCTAGTGACCTTTCTGGGCTCTTCCTGGCCCTAGGTATCTGAGGCAAGCTTGCCCCCCAAGTACAGAAGTCCAGCTTGCTCCGATTGCTCTCTCTTTTTTTGCAGGCTCCTCAAGGCAGTCCCCTGTTTTCAGATTATCCCAGACAAAAGCTGTGATAGGTAGCTATGCCCCCACCTCTCACCTATATGTGTAAAGCTCTCCCAAGAGTGCTCTTGACTTCTGTCCTGGTAGTTGCCCTGGACAAGTGAAGAGTTTAAGCAGCTCAGTCAGAATCCTCTCAGGTAGTAAGATATAAGTTTCCCTTCTAGCAAGCATCCACAGCCTCTGAAAGTGTTCTTTTGGTGCCTCCTTTACCTGTGGGCTGAGGGTGGGGGAGTCCCGATCCTCTCCACTGTGGGGATAAAGATGAAATGATGCAGCATTCTATACTCCTGCCAATTTCTTTATAACAGCTCCCCTGTTCAATCAATCAACCCTTACCACACTTGGTACCTTGAAGAGTGGTGTTAGTTACAAAACCTCTTTGCCTCATTCTTAGTCCTACATTTATGTGTTTAGCTTTCCTATTTAGAATTTTGTGTGTTTATACCTATTTCACGTCAGCATTGAAGCTTAGCTGGAACTCACAAAAGTCCCAACTGGCATGTTTTTGTATATCTAATACTCTAACACATATGCCAAACGTATAGACCCATAAAGTCTATAGTCTGTGATTCTATAGGATAGTGCATTCCCATAGGAACATAATGCAAGCCATAGTTATAATTCTAAATTTTCTAGTGCAACTATTAAAAAATTCAAAAGAGGCAAGATAAATTAAAATATAGAATATTTAACCCTTCATATTCATATAATCACTTCAACATGTGATCAGCATAAAAACATTAATGAGAGGGGGGCCTGTGTGACTCAGTCAGGTAAGTGTCTGCCTTCAGCTCAGGTCATGATCCCAGGGTCCTGAGATGGAGCCCCGCGTTGGGCTCCCTGCTCAGCAGGGAGTCTGCTTCTCCTTCTCCCTCTGCCCCTCCCCCTCACTCATGCTCTCACTCTCTCTCTCAAGTGAATAAATGAAATCTCTAATAAAAAATTTTAAAAACATTAATGAGATATTTTACGTACTTTAAAAAAATCCGAGTCTTGGAAGTCTGGCAGGTATTTTATACTTAAAGCACCTCTCATTTTAAGTACCTATATTTCAGGTACATAACAGTTCACAGGCTCTAGTGGTTACCATACTGGAAAGGGCAGCCATAGATTATTAACTCCTTAAGGGTATTATTTAGGCCTTCTTCATCTCTTTATGTATGTGGCACAGGTAAGGACATTGGTAAATGTAGGATGAATAAATATGTGAATTAGTTTATGGGTATCTCTAAGAAAACTTAAAATATCTGTCACTGTGAAGAAAGTTACAAGAACCTTTCATCCAATTGTCCTGAGGTTTCATCAACATGACGAAAGAGAAATGTTTATGTATTCACTCATTAAAATAATTAAAAGTAAGAGGAAGGAATAATATTGAGTTGGGAACTATTGGATAAAAGCAGAGTTTGCTGCCCCTTAAAATATGATTTAGATTTTGGATTTAGCCACTTAACATGAATTCTTTTCAAAGAAAAAGCAATACAAGTAGAATTTTTCAGTAGTTCCTTTAATATAGTTAAGTGTGTTAGTGGTGATCCTGGATCCTGTGATCCTGAGGCTGCTGATGCCCCATCCTTCACTTATTAGCAATTTATGCTAATTCTAGTTGAGGTTACTAGGAGGAAAATCCAATATTTTCAATTAGTCATTTGGTCCACAACCAAGAGTGAGAAGCACATCAGTACATTGATTAAATGTGCCTTTGGTAAGAAGATGGCACACTTTGCTCTTCCTTTCATTTGCTATTCATTGACACCATTGTTTTAGGACAAGACTTCCACCTCTTATATATTCAATTTTTGTTTCACTTAGCAGATTTTCTAATTTACATATACATATAGTAAAATTTTACTGCCAGGCAAGCCTATCCAGAGACAATATTGATATTTATATTCTATTAAGTCCACAGGGAGCTATAAATGTTTTTATTGCACTCAAACAAAATGAACATATCCTATTGACATCAATAATTTGTCAAATAATTTATGAGAACGATGGTTAAATTATGACCAGAATGAGTGTAAGGACTATTTTGAGGTAGTCTATGTTATTTTGTTTTATTCAGCATAAGAGAAAATATATTTGGGGAGAAAGCATGAGATTTGGAGACTGGGATTCCTAAATTCAATCCAACTTGAACTTGTATCATCTTGAGCAAACTACCCTAGGATTCTAACACCCATTATGAAACATTGTTGTTAGAATTAAAAATAAAGCAACAAGTGTGTATTAGCAGGTAAGAGCAACTCAGTAATTGACCACTTCACTACTTTGTTTTTTTTTTTTTTTCGAAATTTCAATCACTAATACGGTGTTTATGCAGTAATTCAAGTCCTAAAAGTATAAATTGCAGAATCTCTTTGACATAGATGTGGAAGTGGATATGCACATGATTAGATGAAATAGAGATTAACTTTCTTTTGAGTTGAGGTAGTGATTGGGAAGTTTCCATGTTAGAGTTGGTACTTGAGCTGGTCTATGAAGAATGTGTATAACTGTGATAGGTAGAAGAGGGGAGGAGAAAAAAAACAACAGAGAAACAAAGCTATTAAAAATGCTTTTACTGCATGGCTGGCGAATGTAAAAACTTAAAAATTTAACTGAACCTATTTACTGCTGCTTTTGGTCCACGTTGTTCTTAACCCCTTTATTAGTGATTTGTCAGTATAAATCTTAAAACTATTTGTGAACAAGGCAAACAAACATTTAGTCTGATATTTAGTCTGTGAGACTGCCATTGAGATTAAAATTGGAGATGTGAAAGTGTTTGTTTGTTTATATTTCATTGATAAGGTCTCAATGGTGTTACCCTAATATTTTTTCTATCCTTTACTACACCTTGTACTTTCTAGACACTCAAGCAATGCATCCTGAGCTGCAAAAACAACTGATGTTAAAAAATTATATATAAAAATAATTATCAAGTAGGCATTAATATTGAAATAAAGATTGGAGGAAAGGCAAATCTATTTCTTCTTTTATTATTAATTAATTTTTTTAGAGAGAGAGAGAAAGGGCACTCATGAGTGGGGGGGAGGGGCAGAGGCAGAGGGACAGAGAGAATCTTAAGCAGGCTCCATCCTAGGGCAGAACCCTACACGGGGTTCAATCTCACAACCCTGAGATCATGACCTGGGCTGAAATCAAGAGTCAGATGCTTAACCGACTGAGCCACCCAGGTACCATGTCTCCTTTTAAATTAATAGTATAAACTACTGTGAGCCTAAGTTTGAGCACAATATGATGCTAAATAAATAGATTCAAGAGTGAGGGGAGTAATTTTTAGGATGTGATTTCATTATCAGAGGTTGGATTGCATTGTTAGACTATATTTCTAGTATTTCAGCTCAATTCCATCTGCTTTTAAAAGTCATTTGATTAAAAGATGTAAGATGTAGGGTTTCAGTTATACTTTTCTAAGGCAGTCAAATAAATCATTTGTTTAATCAAGGGTATTATATTAAATAATGTATGTAATTGCTTCCCACATATTTAGAAGTCAGCGTTGTTTTTTGTTTGTTTGTTTGTTTTTGTTTTTTTCCTTAAGTAGGCTCCACACCCAATTTGGGGCTTGAACTCACAACCCTGAGGTTAAGATTCACATGCTCTACCAACTGAACCAGCCAGATGCCCCTGCTGTCTCCTGAATATTTAGATAGCATTTTAATATACTATTATAAAACCATTAAGTTTTAGAACTGCATTTTAGTTCATCATTTTTATTTTATAAATAAATGATTGACATCCTATTAGAAAAAAATGAGGCTAAAGATGTATTCTGTAAACTCCTAGCCTACTTCACTGTTTTATCAGATAATGTAATTTTATACAAGGTGAAGAAAATAGAATGTTTGAAATTAAAATATTAAACTCAGCAGAAAGTACATGATGGTGGAAAATTGTTCTTATTTCCATGGAAAATTGCATATGATCTCTTTTATCTCCTACAATCCCTCCACCATAAAGGAGCCATTTAGCAGATAAATTTTATAGTTCTGTAAAAAATTTTAGATTATAAATTGCTCTGACCAGAAAATATTGTTGGAGGAAACAATCCTAAAGCCCTAGGCTAGAGCAGGATTAAGGTT
Organism: Neomonachus schauinslandi; assembly: GCF_002201575.2. Taxonomy (NCBI): domain Eukaryota; kingdom Metazoa; phylum Chordata; class Mammalia; order Carnivora; family Phocidae; genus Neomonachus; species Neomonachus schauinslandi. The sequence continues at coordinate 99,781,497 of NC_058403.1, read as the reverse complement.
CTTGAGAATGAAATAGCTATGTAATATTTTTGGCGTTTGGGAATTTTCCAGACATTACATTGGTGTTAGGTAAAATAATGGAGTGATTTTCTTTTTAAAACTTCAGTACTTCACATATACACTGAAAAAAACAAAAACAACAAACAAACAAAACAAAACAAAAAACTTCAAACAGCAAATGGAACTTACATAGTGAAGAATGCTGCTTATTTAGTTTTCCAGCCATGAGTTAAACCACCCATGTCTTAAGACACTGACATTGGTTATTTTCTAACTAAAATCTAAAAAGACAACTTCTGAAAGGCTGTATTATTTTCATTTCTTTATCCAAGGTTGCATGACTTATTATAATAATTGCTATGCATTTTTAGGCGACTTGATCTGAAGCTAAGGACAGGGGGCAAATCACAGCTCTCAGGTGTTTTCAGTCTACCCTGAGTATGACCTTAGTACTTTCTATATGCTTCAGTAGTCTTCACATAGCATTTTTGTCAGGAATTTGCTAGAAGGAAAAAAGGAAAACAAAACCCAAAACTAAAAACCTCATCATTCCTTCACTGCAAGCCTCATTACCTGTTTTATATCAGCTAAGGAAAGAAACTGCAATTTTTCTTCTGTTTCAAATGTCTCTTGATGTCTCTTTACCTAAAGTGTTTTCTCTGAGCATGCCTGGCATATGGATTCTCTTGAAGAGCATATCTGACTCTGTTGCTCTATGCAAAAACTTTCAGTAATTTCTCTTTATTTAATTGACTGCATCTAAACTTCAGCTTGGCGTGGAAGCCTTTCTTCAGTTTATGCAACAACTTCACATTCATCTTTACATGCGTTCTCCTCAAATATATTCTGTGCTGTCCACTGAATCTGTTTCTTTCTGTGTTCCGTACTCCTTCTATTCTTCCTCTCTTTTATTTTTTTAAATTTTTTTTAAAGATTTTATTTATTTATTTGAGATAGAGAGTGAGAGCAAGAGCACTAGCCAGGAATGGCAGAGGGAGAGGGAGAAGCCTCCCTACTCAGTACTGAGTAGAGAGCCCAACGCGGGGCTTGATCCCAGGACTCTGGGATCATGACCTGAGGTGAAGGCAGACGCTTAACCGACTGAGCCACTCAGGCACCCTTCTTCCTCTCTTTTAAATATGCCTTTATTTCACTTAAAACGTATCCTTTAATAAGTACTTGGACTATAAAGTGCGAGAAAAAATTGCAAATAATAAAAAATCACGCCATCAAAAATAACATTGTTAACAGCAGCTGAACATTTTCTCAAATATTTTTCTAAGCATATTTAGAAAGTGTTAGATGGCCAGATAGACAAGCGGAAAAGCAATTTGCCTTTATATAAAGGGAAATCATCACAACTCTCCACAAATTCTCCATTTTATTTGATGCTATAGTTAGTGGAGCAATGTCTAGAAGATTTTTAAAAATAACTTTTATTTAATGAAAATTTTATTTAGTTACATGTTTATTCAGGATTGATGAAGACATTCAGCCATTCTTTTTTTTAATTTTTTTAAATTTTTTTTAAAAGATTTTATTTATTTATTTGAGAGAGAGAATGAGACAGAGAGAGCATGAGATGGAGGATCAGAGGGAGAAGCAGACTCCCTGCCGAGCAGGGAGCCCGATGCGGGACTCGATCCCGGGACTCCAGGATCATGACCTGAGCCAAAGGCAGTCGCTTAACCAACTGAGCCACCCAGGCGCCCGACATTCAGCCATTCTTACCCATGAAAGATCTCAAGAATATGATCCCTCCTGAACCTAGCTTTGAAGAACACCTACAATGAAATCAACTGTATAATGTAATAATTTTCTTTGCTTTCACTGGAAATTTTAACAGTATCTCTTCTAAGGGGATATTAATCTGAAGTTCATAAATTCCTGAAATTTAATATTTTTTCCTGTTAAATTCTACTACATGGTCACGTACTTACATGTAACATAGCCATAATTCTTAAAATAAGAGAAGATAAATAATGACTTGGAAAAATCGATGAAATGAGAGTCTCTTAATGGTTGGAAAGCTAGACAGATTATTTGTACAAGAAAAGTAATACATTTATTTTTACTGAAATTTAATAGCTTATTCATTCACTTACTATTTGGCTGGATTTCATCAAGTTTTTGTTGTTGTTGTTAGTTTGTTCAACTAGTTTGTTTGTTTGTTTTGCTTTATTTTGTTTCACATTATGTCAGAAGAACTCACCAGGGTTGTATTACCTGAATTCTTTCATCAGTGAGAAAATTTATCATTTGTTTTTGCTAGTTAATAAGAGTATGGATGGGTGTCATATTCTAAGGTCAAGTTTTCATTACTTGAGAACTTTAGGAAATTTTACGAATGTCTAAGGACTTTTACTTTTTTGATGAGGTATAAACTACTAGAGTTTCCTTCACCCCTTCCCAATCTCCCCAACTACTGCTTGTAGTCAATTATTGATTTATTTTGAAAACCTGATATTCTCTTTCAATCTGAATATTTAGATTTTCTTTCCTTTCTTCTATTTTTGTCTCTATTTTTTGGTTCTATTTTCTACTTTCTACTTCATGGAAACCAGTTATTTTTGTAAATTTTCATCTTTTTTTTCTCTAATTGTTTTATTGTCTTTATTGTTACAATCTTCTAAGTCAGTAAAATTTTCAGCCATAGCTATTCTCCCACTTGTGGTTTCCAGTTTTTTTTTATTTTGAGAATTAGAAAAGCAGACTACTAATTTCTGGTCTGGCTTGTTACGAACTAGGAAGCTGCCACTGTGTTTTATTTTTTTTTTAATGTATACAACATAATTTATTTAAGCATTCACTTTTTTCTCTTTTTTTAAAATTTATTATGTTATGTTAATCACCATACATTACATCAGTAGTTTTTGATGTGTGTTCCATGATTCATTGTTTGCGTATAACACCCAGTGCTCCATTCAGTATGTGCCCTCTTGAATACCCATCACCAGGCTAACCCATCCCCCCACCGCCCTCCACCCTAGAACCCTCGTTTGTTACTCAGAGTCCATAGTCTCTCATGGTTCGTCTCCCCCTCCGATTCCCCCCCCCTTCATTTTCCCTTCCTGCTTCCTTCTTCTTCTTCTTCTTCTTCTTCTTCTTCTTCTTCTTCTTCTTCTTCTTCTTCTTCTTCTTCTTCTTCTTCTTCTTCTT
>NC_058403.1:99719734-99778328 GCF_002201575.2 Neomonachus schauinslandi | reverse complement strand
TTCTTCTTCTTCTTCTTCTTCTTCTTCTTCTTCTTCTTCTTCTTCTTTCTTCTTCTTCTTCTAACATATAATGTATTATTTGTTTCAGAGGTACAGGTCTGTGATTCAACAGTCTTAACAATTCACAGCGCTCACATAGCACATACCCTCCCCAATGTCTATCACCCAGCCACCCCATCCCTTCCACCCCCCACCACTCCAGCAACCCTCAGTTTATTCCTGAGATTAAGAATTCCTCATATCATTGAGATCATATGATGCATGTCATTCTCTGATTGACTTATTTTGCTCAGCACAATACCCTCCAGTTCCATCCACTTTGTTGCAAATGGCCAGATTTCCTTCCTTTTAATGGCTGCATAATATTCCATTGTATATATATACCACATGTTCTTTATCCATTCATCTATCAATGGACATCTAGGTTCTTTCCATAGTTTGGCTATTGTGGACATTGCTTCTATAAACATAGGGGGGTACGTACCCCTTCGGATCACTATATTTGTATCTTTGGGGTAAATACCCAGTAGTGCAATTGCTGGGTCATATGGTAGCTCTATTTTCAACTTTTTAAGGAACCTCCATGCTGTTTCCCAGAGTGGCTTCACCAGCTTGCATTCCCACCAACAGTGTAGGAGGGTTCCCCTTTCTCTGCATCCCCGCCAACATCTGTCATTTCCTGACTTGTTAATTCTGACTGGTGTGAGGTGGTATCTCATTGAGGTTTTGATTTGGATTTCCCTGATGCTGAGCGATGTTGAGCACTTTTCCAGCACCTACTCTGTTGGCCATTTGGATGTCTTCTTTGGAAAAATGTCTGTTCATGTCTTCTGCCCATTTCTTGATTGGATCATTTGTTCTTTGGGTGTTGAGTTTAAGAAGTTCTGTATAGATTTTGGATACTAGCCCTTTATCTGATAGGTCATTTGCAAATATCTTCTCCCATTCCATTGGTTGTCTTTTGGTTTTGTTGACTGTTTCTTTGCTGTGCAAAAGCTTTTTATCCTGATGAAGTCCCAATAGTTCATTTTTGCCCTTGCTTCCCTTGCCTTTGGTGATGTTTCTAGGAAGAAGTTGCTGCGGCTGAGGTTGAAGAGGTTGCTGCCTGTGTTCTCCTTTAGGATTTTGATGGACTCCTGTCTCGCATTTAGGTCTTTCAACCATTTTGCATCTGTTTTTGTGTGTGTGGTGTAAGGAAATGGTCCAGTTTCATTCTTCTGCATGTGGCTGTCCAATTTTCCCAACACCATTTGTTGAAGAGACTTTTTTCCGTTGGACATTCTTTCCTGCTTTGTCGAAGATTAGTTGACCTAGAGTTGAGGGTCCATTTCTGGGCTCTCTATTCTGTTCCATTGATCTATGTGTCTGTTTTTGTGCCAGTACCATACTGTCTTGATGATGACAGCTTTGTAATAGAGCTTGAAGTCCGGAATTGTGATGCCGCCAGCTTTGCTTTTCTTTTTCAACCTTCCTCTGGCTATTCGGGGTCTTTTCTGGTTCCATACAAATTTTAGGATTATGTGTTCCATTTCTTTGAAAAAGTGGATAGTATTTTGATAGGGATTGCATTGAATGTATAGATTGCTCTAGGTAGCATTGACATCTTCACAATATTTGTTCTTCTAATCCATGAGCATGGAACGTTTTTCTATTTCTTTGTGTCTTCCTCAATTTCTTTCATGAGTATTTTATAGTTTTCTGAGTACAGATTCTTTGCCTCTTTGGTTAGATTCATTCCTAGGTATCTTATGGTTTTGGGTGCAATTGTAAATGGGATCGACTCCTTAATTTCTCTTTCTTCTGTCTTGTTGTTGGTGTAGAGGAATGCCACTGATTTCTGTGCATTGATTTTCTATCCTGCCACTTTACTGAATTCCTGTATGAGTTCTAGCAGTTTTGGGGTGGAGTCTTTGGGGTTTTCCACATAAAGTATCATATCATCTGCAAAGAGTGAGAGTTTGACTTCTTCTTTGCCAATTTGGATGCCTTTGATTTCTTTTTGTTGTCTGGTTGCTGTGGCTAGGACTTCTAATACTATGTTGAATAGCAGTGGTGATTATGTACATCCCTGCTGTGTTCCCAACCTTAGGGGGAAAGCTCTGTTTTTCCCCATTAAGAATGATATTCACTGTGGGTTTTTCATAACTTCTGAAGAGTTATGATCAAGAAAGATGCTCTACTTTGTCAAATGCTTTTTCTGAATCTATTGAGAGGATCATATGTTTCTTGTTCTTTCTTTTATTAGTGTATCACATTGATTGATTTGCAGATGTTGAACCAACCTTGCAGCCCAGGGATAAATCCCACTTAGTTGTGGTGAATAATCCTTTTAATGTACTGTTGGATCCTATTGGCTAGTATTTTGGTGAGAATTTTTCATCCATGTTCATCAAGGATATTGGTCTGTAATTCTCCTTCTTGATGGGGTCTTTGTCTGTTTTGGAATCAAGGTAATGGAGGCCTCATAAAACGAGTTTCAGAGACAAAGAGAAAATCCTGAAAGCAGCTTGGGATAAGAGATCTGTAACCCACAATGGTAGAAACATTAGATTGGCAACAAACCTATCCATAGAGACCTGGCAGGCCAGAAAGGAATGGCACGATATATTCAGAGCACTAAATGAAAAAAATATGCAGCCAAGAATACTATATCCAGCGAGGCTGTCATTGAAAATAGAAGGAGAGATAAAATCTTCCAGGACAAACAAAAACTAAAGGAATTTGCAAACACAAAACTAGCCCTACAAGAAATATTGAAAGGGGTCCTCTAAGCAAAGAGAGAGCCTAAAAGTAACATAGACCAGAAAGGAACACAGACAATATACAGTAACAGTCACCTTACAAGCAATACAATGGCACTAAATTCATATCTTTCAATAGTTACCCTGAATGTAAGTGGGCTGAATGCCCCAATCAAAAGACATAGGCTATCAGACTGGATTAAAAAGCAAGACCCATCCATATGCTGTGTGCAAGAGACTCATTTTAGACCCAAGACACCCCCAGAATGAAAGTGAGGGGGTGGAAAACTATTTACCATGCTAATGGACACCAAAAGAAAGCTGGGGTGGCAATCTTTATATCAGACAAATTAGATTTTAAACCAAAGACTATAATAAGAGATGAGGAAGGACAGTATATCATAGTTAAAGGGTCTATCCAACAAGAAGATCTAACAATTGTAAATATCTATACCCCTAACATGGGAGCAGCCACTTACATAAGCCAATTAATAACAAAAGCAAAGAAACACATTGAGAACAATACAGTAATAGTGGGGGACTTTAACACCCCCCTCACTGAAATGGACAGATCATCTAAGCAAAGGAGCAACAAGGAAATAGAGACTTTAAATGACACACTGGACCAAATGGACTTCATAGATATATTCAGAACATTCCATCCCAAAGCAGCAGAATACACATTCTTCTCTAGTGCCATGGAACATTCTCCAGAATAGATCACATCCTAGGTCACAAATCAGGTCTCAACCAGTACCAAAAGATTGGGATCATTCCCTGCATATTTTCAGACCACAATGCTTTGAAACTCGAACTCAATCACAAGAGGAAAGTTGGAAAGAACTCAAATACATGGAGGCTAAAGCGCATCCTACTAAAGAATGAATGGGTCAACCAGGAAATTAAAGAAGAATTAGAAAATTCATGGAAACCAATGAAAATGAAAACACAACTGTTCAAAATCTTTGGGATGCAGCAAAAGCAGTCCTAAGAGGAAAGTATATAGCAATACAAGCCTTTCTCAAGAAACAAGAAAGGTCTCAAATATACAACCTAATCCTACACCTAAAGGCACTGGAGAAAGAACAGCAAATAAAGCCTAAACCCAGCAGGAGAAGAGAAATAATAAAGATTGGAGCAGAAATCAGTGAAATAGAAACCAAAAGAACGGTAGAACAGATCAATGAAACTAGGAGCTGGTTCTTTGAAAGAATTAACAAGATTGATAAACCCCTGGCCAGACTTATCAAAAAGAAAAGAGAAATGACCCAAATCAATAAAATCATGAATGAAAGAGCGATCACAACCAACACCAAGGAAATATAATTATAAGAACATATTATGAGCAACTATATGCCAGCAAATTAGATAATCTGGAAGAAATGGATGCATTCCTAGAGACGTATAAACTACCAAAACTGAACCAGGAAGAGATAGAAAACCTGAACAGACCTATAACCACTGAGGAAATTGAAGCAGTAATCAAAAATCTCCCAACAAACAAGAGCCCAGGTACAGATGGCTTCCCAGGGGAATGTACCAAACGTTTAAAGAAGAATTAATACCTATTTTTCTGAAACTGTTCCAAAAAATAGAAATGGAAGGAAAACTTCCAAGCTGCCCCTGTGTTTTAACAAAGATAAAGGCTGAACAAACTGAAAATTTAACTCCTCTTAGATCTGTCAGAAAAGTGACGTTGTAAGGCTAACTGTTGCTCCCTAAATTTGAGAGACAGACAGGATGGGAACAGAGAATCACAACTTACTGGAGCAGAAACCTCTGAACAAAAACCTTCATGGAAAGCAGTATCAGGAAAGCAGTATCATGGAAAGTAGGGAAAACCTAAGCTGTAACTGACAGATTTCTAGAGAGGACCTAGTCATAATGGGGCCCTCACAGTTTTGTGAGCTTTACCTTCAGGAGCTATATCATATAAATTTTGTGGATATCAACAAACTAATTCTAAGTTTTAAATGAGAAGGTAAAAGACCCAGAATAGCCAATTTGAAGAAGAACAAAGTTGGAGGATTGATAACACTCAACTTAAAGGTTTTTTATAAAGCTACAGTAATCAAGATAGTGTTGTATTTGTAAAAGAATAAATAGATGAATGGAACAGAATAAAGAGTGCAGAAATAGACCCACATAAGTAGTCAACTGGTCTTTGACATGGGAGCAAAGACAATAACAGTGGAGCAAAGGCTTTTTTTTTCAAGAAATGGTGCTGAAACAGCTGGACATCTGTATGCAAAAAAACCCCCAAAAAACAAAAAAAACTAGACATAGACCTTACATTATTAATAAAAATTAACTCAAAATGAGTCATAGACCTAAATGTAAAGTGCAAAACTATAAAACTCCTAGCAGACAACAAAAAATCTAGGTGACCTTGAGTAAGATATGACTTCTTTAATAGAACATCAAAGGCACAACCCATGAAAGAACAAATGGATAAGCTGGAGTTTATTAAAATTAGAAATTTCTGTGCTGTGAGAGATGATGTCAAGAGAATGAAAGAATAAGCCACAGACTGAGAGAAAATATTTGCAAGAGATACATCTGATAAAGTACTATTGACCAAAATATACAAAGAATTCTTAAAGCTCAATGATAAGAAACAAGTAGACTAAAAAATTGGCAAAAGGACAGAAAAGACATCTCACAAAAGGAGATCTAAATAAGCACAGAGATGACAAACAAGCACATGAAAAGATGTTCTATTTTTATCATATATCATTAGAAAATTGAAACAACCATGAGATACTAGGACATACCTATTAGAATGGCCAAAATCTAAAACACTGACAACACCAATGCTAATGAAGATGTGGAGCAATGAGAACTTTCATTCTTTGCTGGTGAGAATCGGAGGACAGTGTGGCAGTTTCTTATAAAATTAAACATACTCTTACCATATGATCCAGCAATCATATTTCCTGACATTTACCAGCATAAACTGATAACTTATGTCCACACCAAAAACTTCATGTAGATGCTTACAGCAGCTTTATTCATAATTGCCAAAACATGGAAACAATCAAGATGTCCTTCAGTAAGTGAGTGGATAAACAAACCATGAGGTGTGCCTGGGTGGCTCAGTCGGTTAAGTGGCTGCCTTCGCCAGGGTCCTGGGATCGAGTCCCACATTGGGCTCCCTGCTCAGGGGAGCCTGCTTCTCCCTCTCCCTCTGCCTGCTGTTTTCCCTGCGTGTTCTTGCTCTCTCTCTCTCTCTCAAATAAATAAATAAATAAATCTTTTAAAAAAGTTAAAAAAATAAACTGTGACACATCACACAATGAAATATTACTCAAAACTAAAAAGAAATGAGCTGTCAATCTCTGAAAAGACACAGAGGAACCTTAAATACATATTATTAAGTGAAAGAAATTAATCTGAAAACTTCATACTGTATGATTCCAAATATGTGACATTCTGGAAAAGGCAAAACTATGGAGGCAGTAAAAAGATCAGCAATTGCCCAGGGTTGGGAGGCAGGAGGGAGGACTAGGTAGAGTACAGAGTTTTTAGGTCAGTGAAAACTATTCTGTTTGATACTTTAATGGTCAATCCATATCACTATACATTTGTCAAAACCCATAGAATAAACAATGCCAAGAGTGAACCTTAATATAGACTATGAACTTTGACTGATAATGGCATGTCAGTGTGGGTTCATCAGTTTGACAAATTTGCCACTGTCCCATGGGATGTCAATAGTGAGAGAGTGTATGCATGTTTGAAGATAGAGAATGCATGAGAACACTCTATACTTTCTGCTCAATTTTGCTGTGAACCTAAAATGCTCTAAAAAATAAAGTTTGTTAACTAAAAAGAAGAATCTTAAAAGAAAAAAAGAAAGAAAGAAAAGCAGTTCCTGAACCTGGAAGTGGCCTCACATTATTTTGAGACCCTGATATTTTTAGGAGATGGACTTGTATCACAACTTGACATTGGAGTTCTCCTTTTGAACACAAACAATTTCACAAAATACTGACATCAGATGAAGTCATGATGTGACCATGATGGATCAACACAAAATCAAATCTACTCTGCTGCTCTGTAATCATGTATGCAGACAGAACATGGACTTTATCCATACAATAAAAAGAGACTAAATGTTTTACCATCTTGCCTAATATAAATGACTGTTGCTTTCTTCCAATTACATGTTGAGTTTCATTTCATTATTTCTTTCTTTCCGATAAAAATTGTTAAGATAATCATAGAATTAATCTGCTTTCTGACAGCATCTAATCCAGAATAGAGTCTTGCTTCCTTGAGTTCTTTCCCAAAACACCTAACACAAGCTCAAATCCTTTAATAAGTTCTTTCTAACCCCCTCTTACTGAGACATCCCACCATTTCCCATGGTGTGAGATAGCCATTATTTTTTTTTATTTTTTTAAAGATTTTATTTATTTGAGAGAGCGAGAATGAGAGAGAGAGAGAGAGAGCGAGCACATGAGAGGGGGAAGTGTCAGAGGGAGAAGCAGACTTCCTGCTGAGCAGGGAGCCTGATGTGAGACTCGATCCCGGAACTCCAGGATCATGACCTGAGCTGAAGGCAGTCGCTTAACCGACTGAGCCACCCAGGCACCCCCAGAGATAGCCATTATTAAAAGGCATCAGTAAGTTCATTGTTCAACTGTTGTCTCCTTGGTGGTCTTTGAATGAAGACCATTGACCATTAGTCCTTTAACAGTGTAGGTCTGATTTCCTTAGCTTTCCCATCTCTCCTTTCCACCTTCTCTGTATTATCATATAATCTCTGGGTTTTTCATTTATTGAAATCATTTTCATTTTAATTATTTCAGAGCACAAAACATTTTGGGAAGGATGTATTGCTATTCCTAAATCTATATTTTATTCCAGACCAGCAGGTTTTTCTGTTTTCTGACTGGTATTTTTCTTTTACTTATTTTCCTGTAGTCCATTTGTGAAATTTCCCTTATCACCTCTTTTCAAGTTGATTATGCTTCAATTAGCAGCACTATCTAAACATTAAATTTGTTCTTCGTTAGCATGAGTAAATTATTGTTAATATCCATATTACCTCATCTGAGAATTGCTTTTCTTCCACTCTTAACTAGTTTGAGTAATGAGTTCTGTTGTATTCACTTTGTGGTTGGAGATATAGTGTTGTAGTACAGTACAATTTTGGTGGGTTTTGATGCCATGTAAGAGGTGTCATTATATACGTAAGTAAGAATTCACTTCACCTAGTTGGATTTTATTCTCATTATGGTGAATATCTCTGGGTTTTGGATAGATGTCTTATTTTAATAGTGAGCCTTCATATATAGCAATCCTTTGCAATTTTTCCTCTTCTGCTGAGATTCTGACCATCTGCAGTGGTTGTCACAGTTTGTTTTTCTGGAAATTAGATGATATTGAATGAGAGATATTAGGATTTTATGTTAGGATTTTATTGGTGCGCTCTCTTTTTCCATCTGGGATAGAGGGAAAAGAATAAAGCCAGCAGACATGGAATCATTTCTGAATCTTTTATTTCTTTTTCTTTTGTTGTGTTTCTGGTTACCATATTTTTCTTTCTATGTAGTATGAGGTAGCCTTCTGCAGTTTCCTCTGAATATTCCTGGTTTTTAAATTATTATTTTCTTTATATTTCCTCAGTACTGAAGGAGAAAATATTCTGATTTGTGTATGTGTATGTGTCTGTGTGTGTCTTTTTACCATTTCTATCTAGAAGTTCAAATGAAACTTCCTTCATATTTAATTTGCCAAAAATATTTTTCTCCTCATGTCTTTTAAAATGTTTTCATCTATGAAAATTTCCTGATTTTAGCTGAAATAAATTTTCCTTCCTCTAAAATCCCTGGCATATATTTATTATATTTTTATTATTCATATTTAAGCAATTGCCCAAATATGAACTCTTTAGGAAGAAAAGATATTGTCTTTTCTTGTTTTAGAAGGAGTGTTTGCTAAAGAATTTAAAAGTATGAACAAAATTAGTAGGGACTCAATGCAACCACCGAAATGATAAAAATATATGTATTTCTTTAAAAAATTAATAGTTTCCTTTTTATCCCCTGCATTCCCTACTTTCTATCTTCATAATATAACAGTGTTAATGCCCTGATCAATAGATTCTACTATCTTTCTTCATGCTCACATACTATGTAATAATAAATATATAGACACATATTCATACCATGTTTTCCCATGAATTATTTTAATTTTTATGAAAAAAGGATTATCCATCATACCTTTATTTTCACAAGCTGGCTTTTTTATTCATTAATGCAATATGGACTTCCTTTCATCCATCCATACATTAATCTACTGTGTTCAATTGATTTATTTTTTTAATTAAATGTTTTAAAAGTATGTTATTTAATTACTGAATAATAGGTCAAATGAAGACTATTTGGATTCTTTTTTTTCTTTATTAGAAATAATGCTGTGATATACATATTTTATACAATATTTATGTATTCATTATTTTATTTCTATAGGATATCTTTTTATTATGTTATGTTAATCACCATACATTATACCATTAGTTTTTGATGTAGTGTTCCATGATTCATTGTTTGCTATAGGATATTTTCTTAAAAGTGAAATTAATAGATCAAAGGGCATGCATATTTATAATTCTAAAATATATTGCTAGAATAAAACCCAGACAGCAGTAGAAATTCACAAATGCATGATTAATATAACATTAATGTACAGGCATACCTTGTTGTATTGTGCTTCACATTCTCATGCTTTATAGATATTGCATTCTTTACAAATTGAAGGTTTATGCCAACCCTGAGTCAAGCAAGTCTATTGGTGTCATTTTTCCAACAGCATTTGTTTGCTTTGTGTCTCTGTGTCACAATTTGGTAATTGTCACAACATTTCAAACTTTTTCATTATTATTATATTTGTCATGTGATCTGGGACCAGTGATCTTCGATGTTACTATTGCAGTTGTTTTGGGGCACCGTGAACCATGCCCATATAAGATGGCAAATAAATTGATAAATGTGTGTGTTCTGACTGCTCCACCACTGGCTGTCCCCCATCTGTCTCCCTCACCTCAGGCCTCCCTATTCCCTGAGGCACAACAATATTGAAATTAGGCCAATTAAGAACCCTAACATGATCTCTAAGTGTTCCAATGAACAGAAGAGTCACATGTCTCTCACTTTAAATCTAAACCTAGAAATGATTAAGCTTACTGAGGAAGGCATGCTGAAAGCCAAGATGGGCCAAAACTAGGCCTCTTGTGCTAAACTGTTAAGCAAGTTGTGAATGCAAAGGAAAAGTTCTTGAGGAAAATTAAAAGTGCTACCCCACTGAACATATGCATGATAAGAAAGCAAAACAGCCTTATTCCTGATACAGAGAAAGTTTGAGTGGTCTTCATAGATCAAACCAGCCACAACATTCCCTTGAACCAAAGCCTAGTCCAGAGCAAGGCCTTAATTCTTTAATGTTATGAAGGCTGAGAGAGGTGAGGAAGTTACAGAAGAAAAGGGGAAGCTGGCAGAGGTTGGTTCATAAGGTTTGAAAAAAGAAGCTGTTGGTTGATGCAACAGATGCTGGTATAGAAGCTACAGCAAGCTATGCAGAAGATCTAAGCTCAGATAAGTAATGAAAGTGACTTCACTAAAACAACAGATCTTCAATGTAGATGAAACAACCTTCTACTGGAAGAAGATGCCATCTAGGACTTTCATTGCTAGAGAAAAGTCAATGCCTGGCTTCAAAGCTTCAAAGAACAGTCTGACTCTCTTGTTAGGGGCTAATGCAGCTGGTGACTTTAAGTTGAAGCCAATGCTTATTGACCATTCTGAAAGTCCTAGGGCCCTTACAGATTACACTAAATCTACTCTGCTTGTGCTCTGTAAATGGAATAACTAAGCCCGGATGACAGCACATCTGTTTACAACATGGTTTACTGAGCATTTGAAACCAACCCACTGTTGAAAACTGCTCAGAAAAAAAAGATTCCTTTCAAAATATTACATCTCCCTTACAAGGCGCCAGGTCACCCAAAAGCTCTGATGGAGAGGTAGGATGAGATTAATATTGTTTTCATGCCTGCAAACACAATATCCATTCTGCTGCCCATGGATCAAGGAGTAATTTTGACTTTCAAGTTTTATTATTTAAGAAATACATTTCATAAGGCTATAGCTGCCATCGATAGTGATTCCTTTGATGGACTTGGGCAAAGTCAGCTGAAAACATGGAAAGGATGCACCATTCTAGATGCCATTATTAACACTTGTGATTCATGAAAAGAGGTCAAAATATGAAGATGGATAGGAGTGTGGAAGAAGTTGATTCCAACCCTCATGGGTGACTTTGAGGGGTTCAAGACTTCAGTGGAGGAGATAACTGTGGATGTGATAGAAATAGCCAGAGAACTAGAATTAGAAATGGAGCCTGGATATGTGAATGAATTGCTGTAATCTCATGATAATACTTTAACAGATAAAGAGTTACTTTTTGTGGATGAAGCAAAGAAAGTGGTTTCCTGAGATGGGAACTAGTCCTGGTGAAAGTGCTGTGAAAATTATTGAAATGACAATAAAGTATTTAAAATATTAAATAAACTTAGTTGACAAAACAGTGGTAGAATGATTTGAGAGGATTGACTCCAGTTTTGAAAACAGTTCTACTCTGGGTAAAAGGCTATCAGAGAGTATAACATGCTACAGAGAAATTGCTCATGAACAGAAGAGTCAGTTGATTCAGCAAACCTCATTGTCCTAAAAAATTGCCACAGCCACCTCAACCTTCAACAGCCATCATCCTGACCAGTCAGCAGCCATTAATACAAGGTAAGACCTTCCCCCAACAAAAAGATTATGACTTGCTGATAGCTCAGATAATGGTTAACATTTTTTAGCAGTTAAGTATTTTTAATTAAATTATGCACATTATTTTTTTAGACACAATCCTATGGCACACTTATTAGGCTACATACAGTAGAGTGTAAATATAATTTTTATATGCATTGGGAAACCAAAAAATTCATTTGACTTGCTTTTTTGTGATATTCACTTTATTGTGGTGGTCTGGAACTAAACCTGCAGTATCTCTGAGGTATGCTTGTGCAGTATTTCTTTTTCATTTTTAAAAAATTTTATTATGTTATGTTAATCACCATACATTACATCATTAGTTTTTGATGTAGTGTTCCATGATTCATTGTTTGCATATAACACCCAGTGCTCCATTCAGTGTGTGCCCTCTTGAATACCCATCACCAGGCTAACCCATCCCTCCAACCCCCTCCCCTCTAGAACCCGCACTTTGTTTCTCAGAGTCCATAGTCTCTCATGGTTTGTCTCCCCCTCCAATTTCCCCCCTTCATTTTACCCTTCCTACTATCTTCTTCTTCTTTTTTTAACATATAATGTATTATTTGTTTCAGAGGTACAGGTCTGTGATTCAACAGTCTTACACAATTCATAGTGTTCGCTATAGCATATACCCTCCCCAATGTCTATCACCCAGCCACCCCATCACTCCCACCCCCCCACCACTCCATCAACCCTCAGTTTGTTTCCTGAGATTAAGAATTCCTCATATCAGTGAGATCATATGATACTTGTCTTTCTCTGATTGACTTATTTCACTCAGCATAATACCCTCCAGTTCCATTCACATCGTTGCAAATGGCAAGATTTCATTCCTTTTAATGGCTGCATAATATTCCTTTGTATATATATATATATACTACATGTTCTTTATCCATTCATCTGTTGATGGACATCTAGGTTCTTTCCATAGTTTGGCTATTGTGGACACTGCTTCTATAAACATCAGGGTGCACGTACCCCTTTGGATCACTACAATTGTATCTTTGGGGTAAACACCCGGTAGTGCAATTGCTGGGTCATATGGTAGCTCTATTTTCAACTTTTTGAGGAACCTCCATACTGTTTTCCGGAGTGGCTGCACCAGCTTGCATTCCCACCACAGTGTAGAAGGGTTCCCCTTTCTCCGCATCCCCGCCAACATCTGTCGTTTCTGGACTTGTTAATTTTAACCATTCTGACTGGTGTGAGGTGGTATCTCATTGAGGTTTTGATTTGGATTTCCCTGATGCCGAGTGATATTGAGCACTTTTTCAGCACCTACTCTGTTGGCCATTTGGATGTCTTCTTTGGAAAAATGTCTGTTCATGTCTTCTGCCCATTTCTTGATTGGATTATGTGTTCTTTGGGTGTTGAGTTTGATAAGTTCTTTATAGATTTTGCATACTAGCCCTTTATCAGATATGTCATTTGCAGATATCTTCTCCCATTCTGTCAGTTGTCTTTTAGTTTTGTTGACTGTCTTTTGCTGTGCAAAAGCTTTTTATCCTGATGAAGTCCCAATAGTTCATTTTTGCCCTTGCTTCCCTTGCCTTTGGTGATGTTTCTAGGAAGAAGTTGCTGCGGCTGAGGTTGAAGAGGTTGCTGCCTGTGTTCTCCTTTAGGATTTTGATGGACTCCTGTCTCATGTTTAGGTCTTTCAACCATTTTGCATCTGTTTTTGTGTGTGGTGTAAGGAAATGGTCCAGTTTCATTCTTCTGCATGTGGCTGTCCAGTTTTCCCAACACCATTTGTTGAAGAGACTGTCTTTTTTCCACTGGACATTCTTTCCTGCTTTGTCAAAGATTAGTTGACCATAGAGTTGAGGGTCCATTTCTGGGCTCTCTATTCTGTTCCATTGATCTATGTGTCTGTTTTTGTGCCAGTACCATACTGTCTTGATGATGACAGCTTTGTCATAGAGCTTGAAGTCTGGAATTGTGATGCCACCAGCTTTGCTTTTCTTTTTCAACCTTCCTCTGGCTATTCAGGGTCTTTTCTGGTTCCATACAAATTTTAGGATTATGTGTTCCATTTCTTTGAAAAAAGTGGATGGTATTTTGATAGGGATCACATTAAATGTGTAGATTGGTCTAGGTAGCATTGACATCTTCACAATATTTGTTCTTCCAATCCATGAGCATGGAACATTTGTCCATTTCTTTGTGTCTTCCTCAATTTCTTTCATGAGTATTTTATAGTTTTCTGAGTACAGATTCTTTGCCAGTATTTCTTTTTCATTTCTTTTTTCTCTTTTGCTACACAAGAATGGATAACTTTACTAAGTTATAAACATGAGCATCTACCAAATACATAGGGAAATAACTTGTAAAAAGTTATCAAAAATATATAATGAAAACATATGTACTCACTTAGGCATCATTTTTAAATCATCTATTATTGTCCTATTTTAGGATTTTGATAAAATATAAAATGGCTTCCCTCCTTAAAAGCCTTAGTCCCAAAAGGATGGCACACAAACACAAATACACACTGCAATAAGGATTGAGTGGAGTATACTACCTCATGGGTCATTATTTCTCAGTCTCTTTTGTTGGCTCCTCAAACTTATGGTTTATTTTATTTTATTATTTTATTCCATTATAGTTAACATACAGTATTATATTAGTTTCAAGTGTGTGATACAGTGATTCAGCAATTCCATACATCAGCCAGTGCTCATCATGACAAGTGAACTCCTTAATCCCCACCACCTATTTCACCCATCCCTCTGTATAGTATTAATTTTTTAAATCTCATAGGTGAAAAATTGATATATCACTGTACTGTTACTTTATTTCCCTGGATCCTGGGCATCCAGCTTTTTTTCAAATATTATTGATCCTTTGCAGATTTTTATGTTTGATTGTTTCCATTTCTATTTTAAAAATCAGTATAAACTTTCTGCATAATAATGTTAACTCTGTATGTATGATGTATGATGCCCATGTTTCCCATGCCATTATTAATCTTTTAGTTTTTGAAAATTCTTAGTTAAATCTACCTTGCTTCTTTAATACTTTCTGGGTTTCTTGATTGGATATAGTCATAAGGTCCATTCTAAAATAATTTGTTATTTTTATTATGTTTACAATTTTATGTAGTCTAAAATAGCTGTATGTGATATTAGGAAGGATTCCGTTCACTGTTTACTTTCAGATGTATGATCTCTAGTACTAGCAGTGTTTGTTAAGCACACCTTCTTCTCCAAATATGCTGAAACATATTTATTTGTTTACCAATTGCCTCGTACATACTAACATTTCTTTGTGGTATATTCTTCTATTATACTGATCTATTACTCTTTTTTATTACAGTGGTGAGTCCATCCCATGTTTCACTTTAGCAATTCTATATTTACAGGATTTTATGTCTCTTAAGGTACTTTTCTACAAACTTTTAACAATTCTCAGATATTTAAGTACATTAAAGATTATTTGACTTGTTTGGTTAGAAGTTAGTAAACTTCTGAGGTACTGAGGACAAGTACCATGTGTTCAATTATTGATGGCCTTTTCATGGAAGGAACCTCTAATTATAGCTTCAGTAGGGCACACTTCCAGCTTATAAGACAGATGCTGAAAAGGAAGAAAATGTTTGAATAATAGAAAAAAGAAATAAAAGAAAGTGTGTCAGGTATACCGTTAATGCTCTCATTACATTTTATTTTATAACTTCACTTCAGGAGAAGGCATTATTTTAACTTCATAGATGAAAAGTGGAGTTTGTGATAGTTTAGTAGAAGTCAAGACAACATGGATGCTTTTATCCTATTGCACTATGTCAGTATGCTCATATATACAAGTGAAGGAGGCTTAGATGGTGTTGCTCTGGAGAATTGTTGACCTTTGTTAAATAATTAAATCCCTGCTGCTACTTGCCCTGGAATATGCTACCTTGAGCTGCACGTGTGAGAAATAGCTAGACTGCAAAACAACCCTAGTAGTTCTGTGTATCTACCTTTCGGGACTTTGGGTGTCAATTGCTTTGAAATTACACCTCTCCTCAATAGTAAATTTCATGTATCCCACATGGCCTTATGCACATCTTAAGTCCTGTGTTTCCTGGAAATGGCTGGGGGGGAAAAAAAGCGTCCAATTTTATTTTCGGATATAGTAAAAGAAAATAGAAAAAAAAAAGATATCTTTTAAATAGTCTTAGATGTTATTGTGATGTCATTACACTGAAGGTCTGAACATAAATAGTCTCTGACATTTGCTAGATATACTCTCACTAATATAATAGTAATAAATTAATATTTACCATTGATGGTATTCTAGATGGTTCAGTATCCTGACTTGATTTACTAAAAAAAAAGTTTAAGAAAGGGTAATTAAAAATAACTTATTATATAACTATGTATAGTGCCATCTTTGAACTACAGATAGAATATATATCACAGATAATTAATATTTTAAAATTATTGTTTGGGATTTAAACTCTTAACCTGCACTGAGGTACATGCCATCCATTCTCATTGAGCCTGTTCCTGAATTGTATGGACAAATGCTATAATATTATTTTTCACAAACGTAGAAGCTTTTAAAGCCTGTATACTTTACTGCTTATGAGTGCTAGCTTTGGCATTAAACATACCTTCTGTTTGAATCTTGGGTTTCTCATGTTTTGCGAATTCAGGTTTATAGAGATTAAGTAAACGACTCTTCCTTTCCATCAGCAAAATGTAATAATACTTCTTACCTATGTAATTGGAAAGCCAACATGAGGTTATGTTTTCTCAGAGTAGCATGTGCTTATTTTTTATAAAAATTATAATTTTATATTTATTTATGATTAATGCATTTCCTTATAAACTGGGAGTGCCATAAAGGTAGAGATCTTATATCTTATCATTGTACTCTATTGCCTTAAATAGGCATGACACATAGTAGACTCTCAAAATTTATGTGAAATCAACAAAAAAATATGAGAATTGCTTAGTGCAGCATCTGACACATGATCTATATTACTTATTAAAGATATGTATTTATTATAAACTACTTCATAGCCCACAATATATTAAAATTTGGCCTTTGAGAATATACGTGAGTACTTACAGTATAAGGGCAACTTTCTTTTGAGTTTTAAAATTTCAACTGATTAAAAATGAATGATGAAGAAATTGTGGTTCACCTAGAAGAAACTGGTTTACTAGGTTTTAGGCTGAGCCCCCACACAGATTTATTTCCAATCTTGTTGAATTAAAGTTATAAAAAATGGTGTTGCTAGCAAGATTCTGAGAGGTCATTAACTATAGAGATGCCAAAAGTCTACCCAATAATAAATGAGCTCAGTTGAATGTCATAAGTGTTCTTCATTGATATGACTATTTTAAATTATTGCAAACGTACTGATAATTAATTACATTTCCTGAGACTACAAACTCATTTTCTATACTGAGAGCTGAAAAAAAATCTGATATTTTATAGCAAAATGCCAAGTGGCATTTGTTGTTTTGTAAGTGTTCCCTGGAATAAGGCACTTGAACAGGATGAAGATAAAAGGGCAATGCCAAAAACATGATTTATTTCCCAATTGTTTATTCCTTTCCAGTAAGCAAACAACAATGCTACCCACTGAGAGAATTCACTGTATTTGATACAGAAAAGAAACCTGTACTTCATCATGATATGTTTTATTTTTTAATACCAACTTTCTTTTCATTTAAGAATTCAAGCAGATTTTGATATTTTGAATGTCTGGGTCATTCTGCATCTCTCAGAGCTTAGCATTATGCTTGGTACGTAGTATATAAGTAATAAGTATCCGTGGAAGTGCTGATTTCACTTTACAAATACATGTAGAGAAATGAGCAGTCTCACATCATTAATATGCAAATCTTGCTCAACAAACTCCTAATGCATATAAGTACTGCATGCCATCCAATGCTCTTATTTGATCAAAATGAGTACTACAGAGTGTTCCCATAAGCAGTGATGTGAAACCAAGATCAACTGAAACCAGTCTCTGATTTGGATATGATACAACTCTTACTTGGCAAGAGAAAGAAATTCCAGAATGGTCCCTCTGGATCGGTCAGCCTGGACAATTCTTCTTGTTTCGTACAAAAATTAAAACCTCCATCAGCTTGCTCAGATCACTCAGATAATTGATGGCACAGCCCACCTTAATATCCAGGTTTTTCTACTCCCAATCGAATGCTCTTTCGATACACAACAGAGGTGCTATTAATTAGCAACTCAATTCGAGCCCCTTTGTCAAGACAAATCATTTACTTTGAGTCAGATGTTCTCTTTTTTAATGAATCCATGTTTACCAATGAGCTATAGAAAATGTGTTAACATTTTTTAAGTTTTAAAATCAAATATTAATATGTTCTCCTGACAAAAAGTGTTTTCCTATTTATATGAACTTACTGAAATCATCAAATGATTATGTTTCACATATGATCACATATTTAACCTTGATTCATAAATAGCCCTCAGGCATATATAATCTATTAGTCTAATTGTAATATCAAATAAACATATGAAGGAACATATTTAGGTTTTTAAAAAAATTTAATATATACCATTTATCATAACTGTAATTAATTCTTCTGTATTTTTTACTCAATTATTAATGTCAATCTTTGTGTTTCTTCACAATCTAAGTTATAGATGAATTCAAAACAAGCACAGGACAAGTTATAAGAAAGTGTTAGGTCAAAGCTATAACTTAATTTCCTTTAAAGCATTTTTATCATATGGAATTATTACCCTTTGTCTGTTTCTTGTGCTAATTTTCTCTTTCCACTGGAACACAGAATGTAAAAATCATTAATTTATTAATTTTCCTTAAAATTAAAGCTTAGGTGAATGTTCTAGGCATATGATGATTCCCTCATCATATACTTCTTTTGTTCAGAATTTGTACCCTTTGAACTAAAAAGCTGGCCAAGTTTTAATGAAGTGTTTGGAGAATAATAAATTGAAAATACAACCAGAGGCACCTTTCTGTTCTCATTGTCTCACTAGTGCCATTATTTTGTCCAATAATACTGAGTTTGTGGAAACCATGAGATATAGCCAATATATTTTACTTTTAAGCCTGAGGCACCTAATGATTTACAATGGTAAGTATCTGCCCACAGTATTGCCATCTCTATTTTTAAGAAATGGTGCCAAATCAGGCAGCAGTTTGGTCCCACAGCCCTCTTAGCTATCCTTTTATTTTTGCCTACCTGCAGATAATTTCACAATATCATGGTAATCCCCTTCTTTTCTTTACCCAGACAAGAGCTAAAGATAGAAACAGCTACAAGAGACTATCAATATATTTGTAAGTCCATGAAAAAAGACCAACTTATTTTCTTATAAAATGCATTAAACTGTTTAGGTTTATTCTTCAGAATTTGAAGACGATTTGTGCTTTTCAAGTTTTCAAAGAATAGCTTGCTGAATTTGTTGGGTGTGCTATTTATTTTGTAGTCTATGGAAACATTTTCCATGAATAATACTAAAAGGCTGGTATCACTTAAAAATTAACCTAGTAAATGTGATGATAAATCTCAAAAAATATAAATTGATGCAGTACACAGCCAAAAAGTATAATCCTGAGGGTTGAACTCTGTTTCCTTTCTGTTCCTTCCTTAGTTAGTTGTAGTCCTTTTGCCTCAACTCTGGTATTTTGCTCCATGGTAATTCAGGTTGAAATTACCCATCCCCGCATAATTAGGTGGATGAAGTCAGTCCTCATAGTATAAGTACTGTCATGTATAATCTTAAAGGCCAAATTTTAATGTATTGTTGGCTATAAAGCGTGTTATAATTTATTTTTCTCTTTATGTCTTTCGAACCCAAACCTGTATTGTCTACCTTCATGACCATTGTGCTAACCCTCATTGTTACCTCTATGACATGTTTACATTTTACTTAGAATTGGATTAATATAACATATGGCTTCCTCTTCCTAACTACAGAAAATGATTTTACCACTGCTTTACAGTTGTACTGCTTCTTTTGATACAACATATTTGAGTGAAATTTTACATACTGTAGAATGTCTTTCATTATCTCTTTGGTGTTATGTTTTTCATTCATTTATAGTTTTTCTGGTATTTGGCCCAAGAGAGGCCCCAAATGTTCCAGGAATATTGAGGTAACTTATAACTCTTGGCTACGTGGCTCTAAGGTCAAAACCCACTAAGGACTTAAAAGGTGTGTTTGTGTGTTTTGGGGAGTGGGGGTTATCTTGAGACCTCTTGCCCATAGCCACACTTGGCCCGTAGCCACACTGACCAGCCTGCTTTTGTACTTTCCATGCATTTTTATCACCATCTGCAGGTTTTCCTCACTCCCATGTTTGGGAAGCCATCAAGTCTGTTCTCAGTAAAGAGGGGAGGTTCTCCTTATTCTTCCTGGAGAATCATCCTGGTGTGTTTTTTTTTTTTTTTTTCCTTTCTAATCAGAAAATCTTTTTGTGCCAATTGTTAGACTGCCTCTCCATGTAACTCATAACTACATTTTCTCTCACCATTTTCACTCACATTTTTCAATCAAATCCATAGTTTTGCAAGTGTATACTTACCTGCTAAGATGCTCTGAAAAGCACTCTTAACTCTTCTGATCACTGAGTAATTTAGATTTCTTATCATCCCTGCCACCAAATACACTCTACACACATACACACACATTCCATTTCTCTCATATAGCTACTTTGCTAGAAAAAGTAACTTGTTTAAGGTCTCAGAATCAGTAAGTATTAGAGCTCACGTCTTTCTGTCACTGAGGCCTATGGTGATTTTGTAGGAGCACTAAAGACACAGTGCTCTAGAAGAGGGCAGTAGGTTGCTGGCCATTTGATTCCCTAGACATGAAACTTCAGCAGGGTTTTATAGCTCACAAGACGTTGTCATTGATTTGGTCCTGTCTGAGCTTCTCAGCCACAGCATGGGCTGTGAATTATCTCTCCAGTTTAAAAAAGAGAGAAACGGGGGATCACAGGGTTATGGACTGAGAGAAAGAAATCCTAGGTTCCATTAGAGGATTTTGAAGTGATATCCCAAATGCCCTTGCATTTTATGTAGGGACCATAACAGCTGAGGGATTCACTTTTGAGAAACTTTTGCTATCCTACATTAATGAGCAGATGACAGGATGGGAGGCTCTGGATTTCGTCAATAAGGTGGTTGTCTTCTTTGCACTGGATTTATTGTGTGCCTTCAACCCATGGTGGGAAGGTTCTACTGTAAACAACCAATGAAAAACCTAGAGGATAAATTTGTTTTGTTCTCCTCATTCATCAGTCTTGTTTTTCAGGGTTTCTTCCTCAATCCTGCTATACTGTGCATGTGCCCAAGCCCTTCTTGCTTCTACCAAGCTAGTAGCATGCTCAAATTCAGCCTGCCTTATGTTAGATCTGTTATTCTGTCCCAAACCCACTCTACATTTTTAGTATAATCAATTTAGCCATTGTAACAAACATTGATTGGGTGGCCATCCCATAACAGAGCTGCATACTAGAAAGAGATTTCTGAAAAAAGAATGCCTTATCAAAATAACAATATGATAAGAGTTATCATTATAACTAACATTTCTCAGGCTTTTGTTAGATTAGGCACTATGCTAAGTACTTTAACATTATCTTCTTTTAATCCTTTTTAAAAGCTGCATGAATTTGGTATGATTTCCATCTGTTTTCCTTTTTTCTGTACATGAATTTTCTGATGATTAAAGAGATTATGGTTGCCTAAAGCCACAGAGGAAGTGGTAGAGAGATTACTCAGAGTGATTTTTTGGGTATCAAAGTCTATATTTGAACCACTTCACTGTACTGGGGTGGCAGGCACTATATAATGAGAATGTATCTTCATTCATCCCATATGGGGGGAATCAACCCTAGTTTATGGTAATTCTTCAGAGCTCTAATGGAGGTTTCAATTCTTTTTTCTTTAAACTGCAGCTATTATTTATGTCAGCCAATTAACTTTGTGTCCGGCACATGCATTTAAGGTGTGCAGATGGCATAGAAATGGTAACATTATAAAGTATCAGCACATGGGTGCTGGGCTGGAGCAATGCACAGCATCAAAAGCGGTGGCATGTCACCAATGGAAATTCTAAATAACCTTGCATCTCCAAGGGAGGAAATAATCATACAATAAAAGAAATCTGGTCTGTCCCATGAGCTTCATCCACCATAAATGTATTTTGTGTACTCAAGTGTTTGTCTTTAAAAGCACTCCAACCTGCATAGTCATGTAACCCACCCAAAATACAGCAAGTAGATTAAGGTGACACAAAGAATGCATATGAGGCTTGAACTCTTGGTTCTGAGGGCATTGATGGATGAGGTCTGCCTTGCCAGTCTGCTGCTTGCAGAGTTAAACAGTAAATGAAGAAATCTAGCTGCCTGCCCTGCCTTGTCTGAGACGTTATATAAGCATAGCCCTTTGAAAGCTGTATGTCTCTGTATGTGATAAGGTGTCTCCTCCATTTCTCTACACCATTCCCTAGCAAGACATTCAGAATCAATAGTCTCTCCTGCAGAGACCTTTTTGTATCTGAGATCTTTGGAAACTGGCCGCTGTATGACAACAAATAGGAGATGCCCTCCCCTCAACTCTTGTTGGCAGTGTCTTTCTGAAATACTCCCTTACTCTCTGGCCCCTCCCTGTCCTAAGTTGTTCCAGACATCAGCCAAGTGGCAGTGGCAGCCAGTTTTGGATTCGCTGTTTTGAGCCTTGGAAAAGCATCCTGGTTTCAGGCCATCATTGCGATGACATTACCTGAACCACAGGCCACTAGGTTAGTCACTGCTTTATCATACTTTGTTGTTGTTTTTTCGCTGCACCCATCAGCCTGTCAAACCTTGTTTTCCTGGTTCTGACAATCACTGAGCCATGGCCAGAAGACAAATATGTGCTGGAATTCTGTTTTTCAGGAGAAAAAAAAAAAGCAGCCCTAATAGACTACTGTTCCTCACCCTTGAGGTCTAGCTATGCCACATACCAAATGGTTTCTGTCGAAGCAGCCATTCTTCCGGTTTAGGCAAGTACTTTCAGTTGCACCACAGCTCACAGAGGTTTCCGGGAGCAGCACCCTCTTCTTAAATTTATTGATATAGCCTGGCATCAAATGAAAAGCTAAGCTCAGCTCTGTGACCCTTGGAACAAGCCTGTATTGCAAATAGCTATGGAACCTCAAGCCAGGATTTGGCTTGACGACCTGCTGACACTTCTTGGACACAGATTGTCTGTCAGACTTCTCTGCTGGGCCTGAGTAAACAGTGCCAGGAAAAGGAGGCCTGTCACTTGACTCTTGAGGCATTTATCTCCAACTCTTCTGTATATTTGTAAGATTATCACTCTGGTCATGTTCACTGTTTTCTTGTTCAATATTTCAAGCTGAAAGAATTCAAGTTAAACAATAGAGTGGCCAGATACACTTTTATAGCAGAAAAAAAGAAAAATTGACTATAAGATTTCTAATTTTGACTATAACATGAACTAAAAATAATAAGTTGCCCAAAATTTGGAAACAAAATTGAAAAATAAAATTGCATGTTTTAAGCAGCTCTATTTCACATTCCAGAGATATGCTTCGAAATGCATTTTGTGATTTAAATGTAACTATTTCTTATTTCAGTTTTGTTTTTTGGAGGGTGGGGGACAGAGGGAGAGGGAGAGAGAATCTTAAGCAGGCTTCATGGACAGCACAGAGCCCAACACGGGGCTTGATCTCACAACCCTGAGATCATGACCTGAGATGAAATCAAGAGTTGGACTCTTAACCAACTGAGCCACCCAGCTGCCCCTGTTTCAGTTTGTTTTTCTAAAGAAGAGGCGTAAGTCCCACCACAACTTTGTAAATTTCTCTGGTACTTGAGTAGTGCAATATACTCTCATCTCTATAGGTTGCTATTCATCCAATCAATATATGATGATATTTATGATAGAAGAGTCCTCCTAGGGTTTCGTGTGCATCAAGTGGTCTTTGGTCACAATTCTTCTAAATGTTTGAAGAAAAGTTTCTATTAAAAAGTTAAAAGTCCCATGATTCATTGTTTGTGTGTAATACCCAGTGCTCCATTCATGGAACACTACATCAAAAACTAATGATGTAATGTATGGTGATTAACATAACATAATAAAATAAAATTTAAAAAAAATCCTTAAAAAAAAGTTAAAAGTCCAGACTGAAACAAAACAAAACAAAAATGGAGAATATGTGTTTTACCCTCTCTGAAGTTAGGGTTTATTAAAAATAACAAAATGAGGTATGCTTGTTTTAAGGTGTCTACATGTGAATGTGTGCATGTTCCCACAATCCCTCATGTGTTTTCATACAGCTTGTTGTTTACAGCTCAAAGTTTTCCAAGGACTACCACCAGCTTCCTAAGTATTATGGAACAGTACTGCACTGAGCACCATTTCAGCACCTGCCAAGGATCAGAAGACCTGAATTCTCTTCCTGTTTCTGCTGCTTAATATCTTCGTGGACCTTGGCCACAACACTAAATTTCTTTCAGGCAAGTTAATTTCATTCATTTTCATTGACATGATTAATTATTCACTCTCTTCCATCTCTGTCCTCTAGCACTCAAATTTAAGAAATGATATAATCTTTCTTAGTGTTTCAATTTATACCATTTAATATGCTTATATTCCTATTACTTGGTTGGACAGCTGTAAGAGACACCCCCTGCCGTAATACCAGGACTATTGCATTATCTTAATGATAGACGTAAATGAGGCTATTAGCAAACTTAGCCTGCTTACCACTTTTTCTCCCTTGCATTCAGATTTGTTTCTAGTTGCATTTCGTCTGCATTTTCATTGCATATTATATCTGCATCCTGATCTGTCACACTGCGCTGGACTCAGTTTATGCTCCACAATGGTTCTGTGAACTAATTTGCTATCTGGCTATGGTACCCACAGCCAGAACTTGCTTTTCCAACAGGCATGAAGTTAGGGTGTTGTTGCTACTGCAGGCTCTAAAGACCGTGCATTCTGCCTTGGTGTATTGCTCCCAGTTTCTCCAAGTCACATACAGAATAAAAACCCAGTAGTGTGTAGTCTGATGTCTACTTCACTTGTCTCCCACCCTTAGCTCTGGGGCTTTCCTGATGCCGCTGAGGCATGAAAAACAGGAGGATGTGCTTGTCACCATGGATACCAGTGTAGGCCCATAAGCCAGCAGGCAACAGTGAGCAGGTAAGAGTTCACCGACTTGTATGGGACCCATGATGCCATCGTTACTCTATTGGACACTGGCTTCTGCAGCAGTTGTTTGGGGAGGTTGGTACAATTCAGGAGCACGGAAAAGTCGAAGACATGGGCAAACTTTGATTGACAGGATACAGAAAACTACAGATAAATTCTCCCTCTCTGTCCTCAGGACAGATGGTTCAAGGGTCCAATAAGGCCTCTGGGAAAATGTCCTTCAATAAAAGCAGTAAGGAATGCTTGTCGTGATGCTGTAGCCAGTTCAGTGAAGCCCTCTATAACTTTGGTTCTCTTTCATTCCCCTTTTCTCTAGCTTCTGCTTTCCTGAAATTGCCCTCTCAAATAACATGTTTGCTTATCTTTTCCCTCAGGATCCATTTTATTTTGTTTTGAGGACCAGGACTGTGATAACATTAATTCCCATATTTTAAGTCTTAATTCCCTTTTTTTAATGTCAGCCAGATCATTTTTCAAATCCTTTTGTCTTTCCATTTTGACCCTAATCCTTAATTATCCACTTTGTGATCTTCTTTAATAGAAGTGATTATGTTTTTACAATTTTATTTTCTTTTTTTTTGTGGCAAAATCCTGATCAAAATTTATTCTACTCTATGGAAAAATATCTTTTAAATAAGTTTACTGCATTTTTCCTACACATTTTCTTATTACATTAAAAGAATCTCTTTTGTCAGTTTGTTTTTATTTCTGCTAAATGAAGGAGCTGAATATTCTGGTGTGGCTTTTTGCAGGAGGTGCTGGTGTGGGATAGGGAGAGGCCACATTAGCCAAGGCTGTTCAATTCCAAAGCTTCTTTTCCTTTGTGGTCACAGAGAAATTTGCTTCCTGTAAAAATTGCTAGTCTGTGTAATGTTTGTGTGTAACTTTGCATCCCTTATGGCATCTGATACCCTGTCTAGGAGGACTTCTGCCAAAAGCCATTGTACACTCAGTTCCATGTTCTTCTGTTAAACACAAAATTCAGCTTTTGTACTTCAGGGTGAACCCCTCCCCTTCTACAAGATTATTTATGCAGGCAGTTGTTTTTAAAAGTCTGGTCCTGTCAGGTCCCTTGAATTCTTTTTGCTTCTTACCTTATTTTCCTTCTGCCCATTTTCAGCTTCTTTTGTCAGCCCTTGCATATATTTTGGAATGTGTGGGTCGTATCTGAATATACATAGGTATTTATCATTGGCTTTTAAGGATTGGCTAGCTCATATGAGGTGTTTTCCAGTCTTACATAAAATGACAAGGTATATAATGGCAATTTTTGTTCAAGAATACTAATACATATCTCAGTAACCATCTTGTTTAAAAGAAAAAAATATCCAAATGACTGAATAATAATAGATTTACCACAAAAATATAGTTAAAATGTATGTTTTCCGTATAGGGGGCTTAGACGCTCATTTCAATTTGTATAATGTTCATAAGAAGCTAAATAATATAGTAATCATAAATTCACAAGGGATTATTAAAGAAATTAAAGTATTGCATTTTTTATCTGACCCAATATGTTACTTTCTATTACCATTTTGATACTCAAAATTTCTGTTTGAACAACTTCTGTGAAGTATAATTCACTAACTTAGATCATAGATTCCATATTTGTGTGGCTATCATCTCTTTATTTAATAAAAGCTTTTTTTGGGTAACTATGCTAAATACTGTACTACGCGGATTCATGAATAAAAAGGCTTGAATTTTTTTCTCAAAGGAGCAAGCTAAATTTCAATATGATATTGCTATGATAGATGTATCAGAATCCAATAACAAACATTCCCTCAAGTTTTTGAGTATATAACTAAATACATGTATGCTTATTTATAAAATATGTACATTTATAATATCTCTATGTATATTAAGTACTAGAAAACCTAACCTCTATTATTTTCGAATATTTACAACAAATATAAATTAAAATTCTGCATATATATATGAAACATGTATATATATATATACATATACATACATAGTGTAATGCCTTGTGCAATATATGGTGTATACTCAGTGATTGTGGAAGGAATCAATGTGGTTTCTTTTAAAAGACCAAGTTCATGATTTGTTTCTTCACAGTTGTCTTCCTGGAGTTTAACACAATGCTCACATACAGTAGATACTAAATAAATATTTGTTGCCTGACTAAACTGAATGAATGAAAAAGTGTCATGATGACAAAACAGTGGTACTCTATATGATTTCTGCCTGGATAATTAGCAGTCTTTGTGGTGGAATAATTCTTTATGGATTAGTAGTTTTAGGAAAATTGAAAATTTCTAGTGAGAAAAGCTATTCAAGTAGAGGAGATGGATCAGGGATTCCCTGTTACAACTAATAGATATGTACATGTCAAAAAGCTAAAGCTGAAAAAAGCAAACATGATGAAAATTTTGTTGTTTATCCATGGACAAAAGAGAATTAACTTGATTTTTTTCACCTAAGGGAAAAGAACTGATAAGAGACTTTGTTTCTATATGTTATAATCTTCTTAGGGGAAAACTATAATGTAATTTTTCTGTGCATTTTTTCTGTTACTCTAAGGTTTTTGATGAGAATATTGTAATTACTGAGGTAAGCAGCTCCAACTGGACCTTTCGTATCCAGGGAATAAAAAACTTTAGTGGCTCAATGAGCATTTCTTTCTTCATTATTAATTATGTTAATGTTAATTCCACAGACAGTACCAATCAGATTAAAATTGGGCCTTTATGCACTCAACAATCTAAATATGTCTTATTAAATGGGCTTTATGCATCTAATTATGCACAAATTACTTTTTCTTTTGCTTGGCATTCTCTCATATTACTTTAATCAGGGATATACTATCCGACCAAAATGTTGATACCTCTTAAATTACTGGTGTGTATGTATGTGTGTGTGTGTGTGTGTGTTTGTGTGTCTACTGGAGTAAGGCATTTGAATCTCAAACATAAAATTACATCAAAATGATTATAACAATGCTTTACCAATGGTAAGGTAGGATAATTCTGTTCTTTTTTGGGGAGAGATTATGTCTTTATTAAACTATTTTTCTTTAAGATTGAATAATTTTATTAAGAAGTAAGTCAGATCCCCTGCTATATTCTATATTATCTATTTCCTTCAGATGTCATAAATGACTTGCAACTGAGGTGCTTGTTAAAAATGCCTATTCTGTGTCTCTCCCAAATGAACAAATGCCAACTCAAGATAAACCAAATGTTGGAGTCATCAGACATAAATTTTAAGGCAGGTTTAACCATGTTCTGTGAGGTAAGAGTAAAAACTCTTGAAATGAATGGGAAGATATAATTCAGCAGAGAAATGGAAACTATAAAAGAGAACTAAATGGAAGTGTTAGAACTAGAAAACACGATATCTGAAATAAAAATGTTCACTGAATAGGCTCAATAGCAGAATGGCAATAATTGATAAAATAGCAAACTTCATGATAGGTCACTAGAAATCATCCAAGTTGAAGAACAGAGGGGAAAAAAAGAAAACAAGTGAACGGAACCACAGTGTCCACTGAGATAATATCCAAATATGTAATACTTTTGTCATTGGAATGTTAGAAGGTGAAGAGAAAGATATTAGTGCAGAAAAATATTTTTTAAGTTTTTATTTAAATACCAGTTAACATACAGTGTAATATTGGTTTCAGGTGTACAATATAGTAATTCAACACTTCCATACAATACCCGGTGCTCATCACAACAAGTGCAATCCTTAATCCCTATCACCTATTTCACCCTTCTTCCCCACCTACTTCCCCTCTGGCAACCATCAGTTCTGTATAGTTAAGTCTGTTTCTTGGTTTGCCTCTCTTCTCTTTTCCCCCCCCTTTGCTCATTTGTTTTGTTTCTTAAATTCCACATGGGAGTGGAATCATATGGTATTTGTCTTTCTCTGACTGAATTATGCTGCTTAGAATTATACTCTCTAATTCTATCAATGTCCATGCAAATGGCAAGAGTTCATTCTATTTAATGACTGAGTAATATTCCATTGTGTGTGTGTTGTGTGTGTGTGTGTGTGTGTGCAAATATATAAAGAAGGTATATATGCCACATCTTCTTTATCCACACATCAGTTGATGGACACTTGGGCTGTTTCCACAATTTGACTATTGTATATAATGCTGTTATAAACATCGGGGTGCATGTATCCCTTTGAATTAGTATTTTTGTATTCTTTGGGTAAATACCTAGTAGTGCAATTGCTGGGTCATAGGATAGTTCTATTTTTAACTTTTTGAGGAAAATCCATACTGTTTTCCAGTGGCTGCCCCAGTTTGCATTCTCACCAACAGTGTAAGAGGGTTCCCTTTTCTCCATATCCTTGCTAATACCTATTGTTCCTTGTGTTGTTGATTTTAGCCATTCTGACAGGTTTGAGGTGATATCTCCTTGTAGTTTTGATTTGCATTTTCCCTGATGAGCATCTTTTTATGTATCTGCCATCTGGATGTCTTCTTTGTAAAAATGTCTATTCATGTTTTTTTGTCCATTTTTAATTGGATTCTTCATTTATTGGGTGTTGAGTTTTGTAAGTCTTTTATATATTTTGGATACTAACCCGTTATCAGATATGTCATTTGATAAATGACATAAGTTGCCTTTTAGTTTTGTTCATTGTTTCCCTTGCTGTGCAGAAGCTTTTTATTTTGATGAAGTCTCAATAGTTCAATTTTTCTCTTGTTTCTCTTGCCTCAGGAGACATATCTAGAAAGAAGTTGCTATGGCTGATGTCCGAGAGGTTGCTGTCTGTGTTCTTCTCTAGGATTTTGATGGTTTTAAGTTTCACATTTAGGTCTTTCATCCATTTTGAATTTATTTTTATGTATAGTGTATGATAGTAGTCCAGTTTCGCTCTTTTGCATGTTTCTGTCCGGTTTTCCCAACACCATTTGTTGAAGAGACTTTTTCCCATTGGATATTCTTTCCTGCTTTGTCAAAGATTCACTGACCATAAAGTTATGGGTCCATTTCTTGGTTTTCTATTTTGTTCCATTGATCTATATGTCTATTTTTGTGCCAGTACCATACTGTTTTGATCACTACAAGTTTGTAATGCAGCTTGAAGTCTGGAATTGTAATGCCTTCAGCTTTGCTTTTCTTTTTCAAGGTTGTTTTGGCTAAGGTCCTTCGTGGTTCCATATAAATTTTTAGATTATTTGTTCTAGCTCTGTGAAAAATGCTGTTGGTATTTTGATAGAGTTGCATTAGATATGTAGATTGCTTTGGATAATATAGACATTTTAACAATATTTGCTCTTCTAATCCATGAGCTTGGAATGTTTTTCCCATTTCTTTGTGTCATCTTCCGTTTCTTTCATCAGTGTTTTACAGTTTTCAGAGTACAGGTATCTCACCTCTTTGGTTTGGTTTATTCCTAGGTATCTCATTGTTTTTGGTGCAACTGCAAATGGGATCAATTCTTTAATTTCTCTTTCTACTGCTTCATTTTTGGTGTATAGAAGTGCAACAGATTCCTGTACATTGATTCCATATCCTGCAACTTGACTGAATTTGTGTATCAGTTCTAGCAGTTTTTTGGTAGAATCTATCAGGTTTTCTATATAGAGTATCACATCTTCTGTAAATAGTGAAAATTTTACTTCTTGCCAATTTGGATGTCTTTTATTTCTTTTTGTTTTCTGATTGCTGTGGCTAGGTCTTCTAGTACTATGATAAATAACAGTGGTGAGAGTGGATATCCCTAACTGACCTTAGAGGAAAAGCTGTTTTTCCCCATTAACAATGATATTAGCTGTGGGTCTTTCATACATGGCCTTTATGATGTTGAGGTATGTTTCTTCTATCTCTACTGTGTTGAAGGTTTTTATCATGAATGGATGGTGTACTTTGTCAAATGCCTTTTCTGCATCCATTGGAATGATCATATGGCTCTTATCCATTCTTTTATTAATGTGCTTTATCACCTTAATTGATTTGTGAATATTGAACCACCCTTGAAGCCTAGGAATAAATCCCACTAGATGGTGGTGAGTGATTCTTTTAATGTATTGTTGGATTTAGTTTGCTAGTATTTTATCAAGAATTTTTGCCTCCATGTTCATAAGGGATATTGGCCTGTAGTTCTCTTTTTTTTGTGGAGTCTTTATCTGGTTTTGGTATCAGGATAATGCTGGCCTCATTGAATGAGTTCAGAAGTTTGCCTTCTCATTCTATTTTTTGGAACAGTTTGAGAAAAATTGGTAATTACTCCTGATTAAGTGTTTGTAGAATTTGCCTGTGAAGCCATGTGGCCCTGGACTTTAGTTTGTTGGGAGTTTTTTGATTACTGATTCAGTTTCTTTGCTGGTTATCAGTCTGTTCAAGTTTTCTCTTTCTTCCTGTTTCAGTTTTGGTAATTTATCTATTTTTGGAATTAATCCATTTCTTCTAGGTTTTCCAATTTGTTGGCATATAATTTTTCATAATATGCTCTTATGATTGTATTTCTGTTGTATATTATTTATCCTCACTAATTTTTGATTTTATTTATTTGGGTCTTTTTTATTTTCTTTTTGATATGTCTGGCTAGAGGGTTATCAATTTCATTAGTTTTTTTTTAAAAAACCAGCTCCTGGTTTCATTGATCTGTTCTGTTTTTTGTTTTTGTTTGGGGTTTTTTGTTTGTTTGTTTTTAGTTTCTGTATCATTTATTTCTGCTCTAATCTTTATTATTTTCTTCCTTCTGCTGGCTTTAGGCTTCATTTATTGTTCTTTCTCTGGCTCCTTAGGTGTAAGGTTAGGTTGTTTATTTGAGATTTTTCTTGCTTCTAAAGGCAGGCCTGTATTGCTATATGCTTCCCTCTTAGGACCACTTTTGCTGTGTATCAAAGGTTTTGGACCATTTGTGTTTTCATTTTCATTTGTTTCCAAGTATTTTTTTTTTTATTTCTTCTTTGATTTCCTAGTTGACCCATTCATTGTTTAGTAACATGTTGTTTTACCTTCATGTGTTATGGTCTTTCCAAATTTGTTCTGTGGTTTGACTTCTACTTTCATAATGCTGTGGTCAGAAAAGGTGCATGACATGATTTTTGTCTTTTTGTATTTGTTGAGGACTGTCCTGTTACCTAATATGTGATCTATTCTGGAGAAAGTTTCATGTGCACTTGACAGGAATGTGTATTCTGCTGTTTTAGGATGGAATGTTCTGTATATATCTGTTAAGTCCATCTGGTCCAGTGGGTCATTCAAAGCCATTGTTTCCTTGATCATTTTCTGCTTAGATGATCTGTCCATTGATGTAAGTGGGGTGTTAAAGTCCCCTAGTATTATTGTGTTATTATCAATTAGTTCCTTTATGTTTGTTATTAATTGTTTAATATATTTGGGTGCTCCCAAGTTGGGTGCATAAATATTTACAATTATTATATCTTCTTGTTGGATTGTCCCCTTTATGATTATAGAATGCCCTCTCTGTTTACAGTCTATTTTTTTTAAAGATTTATTTATTCATTTGAGAGAGAAAGAGCAGGCGGGAGGGGCAGAGGGAGAGGGAAAAAGAGAATCTCAAACAGACTCCCCACAGAACCTGGAACCCAACATGGGGCTCAATCTCACGACCCTGAGATCCTGACCTGAGCCAAAAGAGCCTAAAGAGTTGGACACTCAACTGACTCAGCCACTCTGGTGCCCCTACAGTCTTTGTTTTAAAGCCTAGTTTGTCTGATATAAGTATTGCTATTCTGACTTTCTTTTGACATCCATTTGTGTGATAAATGTTTCTCCACCCCCTCACTTTCAAACAGTAGGTGTCTTTAAGTTCTAAAATGAGTTTCCTGTAGGCAGCATATAGATGGGTCTCATTTTTTTTTTAATCCATTCAGTTATCCTATGCCTTTTTATTGGAGTGTTTACTCCTCCATTTATATTCAAAGTAATTATTGATAGATATGCATTTACTGCCATTTTATAACTTGTTTTGTCATTGTTTCTGAAGATTTTCTCTGATCCTTTTGCATCTTTGTCTCTCCTTTGCACTCAGAGTCCCCTTTAATATTTCTTCCAGGGCTGGCTTAGTGTTCATGAACACCTTCAGTTTTTGCTTATCTGGGCAACTCTTTATCTCTTCTTCTATTTTGAATGATAGCCTTGCTGGATAGAGTATTCTTGACTGCAGATTTTTCCCATTCAGCACTTAGAATATATCATGCTGCTCCCTTCTGGCTTGCCACATTTCTGTTGAGAAATCCCCAGCTAGCCTCATGGATTTCCCCTTATAACTTAAGGACATATTTTTTCTTGCTGCTTTTAGGATTTTTTTCTTTATCACTATATTTTGCAAATTTAATTACAATATGTCTGATGTGGGCCTGATTTTGTTGATGTTGATGGAAGTTTTCTGTTTCTCCTGGATCTGGATGTCTGTTTCCTTCCTCAGACTAGGGAAGTAGGAAAATATTTTTTTAAACTAATAGCTAACAACTTCTAAAGGGCTAATTTGCAGATTCAAGAAAACTAGTTAATATCAAACAGGATAAAATCAAAGAAAACCTTTCTCAGACATATCACATACACACTATAAATTAAAGATAAAAAAGAACTTGGAAACGGTAAAAAAAAAAAGATTACACGTGAACAACTCAAATGACTGAAAACTTTTCATAAAAAGGTACCTATAGTGAAACATCTTTAAAGTTCTGAAAGAAAAGAAGTGTCAGTTCTATATGTACTAAAAATATCCCTGGATAATGGCAGCAAGATAAAGACCTTGTAGATGAAAGAAAAATAAGAGCATTCAATGATAACACATCCACTCTAAAAGAAATGCTACAGACTCTTTTTAGGCTGAAAAGATATTTCCTTTATACCAGAGGGATCCCACACTGCCTCACTGACCAGCTAACAGATTGTTTTTATGGCTACTCTGCAGATTTTGAGAGTAGATAATCACTACCTTTGTATTATATATTTCCTGACATAATTCCAACTTCTCTCTGTGTTGACTTCTCAATGTCAAGTATTGCTAGGCATGAACATTTACTGAGGCTTTTCTTCTGCCACATTTTAAATCTTCTGTAATCTAGGATTTTTCATGAGTTTTTGTTTTATCATTAGCATAAATGATAAAACAAATTTATCCATTTCTATTCAAAGTTGTTTTTTTCCAAGTCTACTGAGATATTAAAAATTGTCTTTTCACCAAAGCTTCCAGAGTTGCAGAATATAGTTAAATTTAATAGTGTATTCTTATTAAACAGATTCAGATTTGTAGAATAAGTTTCCCTATAGTATCTATTTAAGATTATACAACTCTTCGGTGAAGAAAGTATTTTAGAGATGAGAAAAGAAAGGTTGAAAGTGAGATTAGTGACTTGCTCACTTTCACATAGCTTTAGTATGTCAGTGGTGGGTGTGCAAACGTCTGCTCATTTTCTGTTCTGGGTAGAAGACCTGAGGTGACTGATCCAGAGAGCTGAAAGAAAGCTCGTGTTACTGGTTCACAGTGAGGCAGGAAAAAAGCAGGAGATGAGATTACAGTCTGGTTCAGACCAAGCAGGGACTCTCAGGTAATGCTCACTGACTTGTTTTCTCTCAGTGAAAATTAAAGCAATTAAATCATGTTAAACAAGAAAATGGTGTAATTTAACTTACAATTTAAGAAGTACTATTCTATATATTTATGGAGAATAGATGAAAAGACAAGCCAAATGATATGGTTTATTGGCAATGTAGGGAAGAGATCATATTTTCTTGAACCAGAGTACTGTCGGTGGAGGAGAAGAGAAATGAATGGATGATTTGAGACAGAGACAGAGGCCTTTTAATGGGCTAAATGTATGTGGGGGTTTGGTGAGGAAGAACAGTTCTTAAGTGTCATGTTTCTGACTAGAACAGCAGTTTATAAGACTAGGGGAGGAGCAGGCTCGGAAAGTGGTTCCAAGAATTCCCTTAGTTTTAGGCCTGAAACACTGACCACATTGTGAGCTACACGGGGGAGTCTCAAATTCAAAAGGCAATGCTAGAATAGAAATGCAAAGATGTGTATCCTTAGCATATAGATAATACATGGAAACATTAATAAAATGTTTCATCTAGAGCTAGAGAGAATGAGGACCAGAAATAACCTAGAGGGACACCAAATTTAGAGCTGCTTTGCACAGGAGCCACCAGAAATGAAGCTTAAAACAAAGAATCTTAATTAATGGGTGTCAAGAAAAAGAGAGACTGGAAAAGAAGGAAGATCTATGTGCTAAACACTGACTTGCTGCCTAGCTGCAATGAACAAGGTTAATAGTTAGCTTCCAATTGTGAGTTTTGTCACAGTGTGCCCCAACTTTTGATCCCATTCATGGGATGACACCCATTCAGTAATATGCAAAGAGTTGGCTTAAGGGCTTTGGCATGTGTGGCCAGCAGTAAATCTCTCTAATGTGCAGTCTTTGCTCTACAGTATCCCATTGGGCAGGCAGAAATGTCTTTAGGTCAACATCACAGTGGGACAGCTCCTCTTGTCCAATACTGCTTCCTCCTTTTTCCTTCTGTAATTACTCTTTCCCAGCAAACCTTTTGAAATAACTATGGCTCAACATCTTACCACGGCACATGTTTCAAGTGAATAATCCTTAGTAGGGGCGCCTGGGTGTCTCAGTCATTAAGCGCCTACCTTCGGCTCAGGTCATGATCCCAGGGTCCTGGGATCGAGCCCCGCATCAGGCTCCCTGCTCTGCGGGAAGCCTGCTTCTCCCTCTCCCACTCCCCCTGCTTGTGTTCCCTCTCTCCTGTCTCTCTCTCTGTCAAATACATAAATAAAATCTTAAGAAAAAAAATTATAAAGTGAATAATCCTTAGTAGATGCCAAAAATTATATTCCATCAGGTTTTCTGAATTCACAGAGTTCCCAATTTCTCACTTGAATTGCACCCTTAGATAATAATTTATTTCATTACGCTCTCACTGACACTATACTAACACAATGTGTGAATTCATCACTGAAGCATGAGAGTAGGTGTTAAAGATGCTATTTGGAAATAAACAACAGTGTAAGATTTCTAATAATTACTTGTGCTCTATATTTCTCCTCATTATGGAGATAAGATATTACTTAGCCTAACTTGAGAAATATTTCATTCCACAAGAAAAAAATCTTATTAAAATATCATTTCCTCTTGGGTCATGTCAGAAAATTAGCAGCTTAAATTTTTTTTAACTATATAAAATTTTCTTAGATATCAGAAAAAGTATAGAAACAACTTATAGTGGATTTTATTTTCAAATAAAATAGTAAGCTAAATATTAGGCTGGAAACTACTTAAAAACCAAAGTGTCATTAATTCAAAATTAAGGCTGAGTCTAAAAATAAGTAGAAATAAATAATAACCAGCTACAGAAGTGTCTTTTCTAGTCATTAAAGAAATAAATTTATGGATATTGAACATTTAATTTTTATAAACCAATTTACAGCTATTATATAATTTATAATTTTTCCAAATCATATGTTTTGCATGTCAGGATTTTTAGATTGCTTTAATAATATGAAGTTGTCACTCAATAAATATTGAACTAAAGCCTGATGAATACATGTATATTTGATTCAGGCAAGCAGATGAACGGCAAAACATTTACAATTGCACAAATATTTGTTAATTTCTCCAGCTGTATTGGCTTATACTATTAGTATTACAACTTAAATATTTGCTCTTTCAAGCCCCTGGTGTTCAGATATTGATCATAATTTTAAGAGATATTCTAGGTAAAAAAAAAGAGTAGTTTTATGATAATTAAGCAGATTTTTGTCTATTTTGAGATATCAAAATGTTTTATATAATAAAACTATATCATAAAGATTTTTTACATCATAGTTCTCAAAACAAGTTCATCCACTTATAGTCTTTTCTTTTTATAATAGCAAAATGCATCTGATGCATTTTGAGGATTTATCTTTGATGCTTGAAAGAATGTTATAATGCAACACATTTTTGCCTCATGGGAGGGCTTTATTTTAACTCAGAAAAGTTCCTAAAAATAGAGTTTCATTTCCATGTGCTAAATTTATTAAAATTAAATGCCTCTTTTCATCAAATTTTTAAAACACTTCCCCTTTATTTCAAAATCATCTATATTACTTCATTGTATTTAGCACATCTATTTAGTTGGATTCATTGTAATTGTCACTAGAACAAGGAAATATCTTAATTATCTTTGTATTCCCAGATTCTAAGCATTTTGATGGTACTTAGTAGGCACAGTAATAATTTGGAGAATTATTAATTCAAAGCTGGTTGCTTTTGTTGTTGCACTCTAACACCTTCCTAGAATTTACCTTGAAAATTAGCCTTTCTTGGTCTGTGGGATAGTAAAGATACCTTGGGAGTTAAAGGCAATGACTTGTATTAGTTCAACTGTATTTTCTTTGCTCCTCCCATTAAAAGGTGGTATTATTTCTTCTCCCCCTTAAATCTG
This sequence comes from Neomonachus schauinslandi, assembly GCF_002201575.2. Taxonomy (NCBI): domain Eukaryota; kingdom Metazoa; phylum Chordata; class Mammalia; order Carnivora; family Phocidae; genus Neomonachus; species Neomonachus schauinslandi. The sequence goes on along the minus strand of NC_058403.1, from coordinate 99,741,195 downwards.
GGATAGCCTCATGATTGATTTGCTTTGAACAATACAAGGTGCAGAAGTGACACTATGAGTTCTAGAGCTTATTCCTAAAGAGGATTTGCAGTTTCTATTTTTACCCTCTTGGATGCCACAAAGACCATCATGTGTGGTAGCCAGACCAGCTAACTAGAGGGTGGGAAGACACAGGAAAGAGAACTGAGACTCCCTGGCAGCCAGCCAGTACAAACTGGAAGACATCTGAGTGAGGCCATTTGGAACCTGCTGGCCAAGCTAAGACTCATGCTGAATAAGACCATGTGACTGAGCCTAGGTGAAAACAACAGATGAACCACTTAGCCAACTACAGAATGATGAGAAATGACACACTGTCATTTTAGGCCACTAAACTGTAGAGGTTTTTTAAATACAAAAATAGATAATTAGTAATTGTTAGAAGATAAATAGTACGGTAACATAAAGAGGAAAGAAACTTCCCTTAGGGATACATGAAAAGATGAGTTCACAAGATGTGGTAAAGAATACCTTTTCTCTAAGGAATTCGTAAAAAGAGCCCAGATAAAGCTTTATATTGTTTTGAGGTGGATAATGAGTTAGCTGAGTAAAGGTAAAGGAGTCCAAATGATGTGACTTTTTGTATTACTTATGTTATAATTATATTGTTAAAAATGTGTGTGTATGCAATCTTATATATGTATATATAAATGCATAATTATACATGTGTTAATATATATGTATAGATAGATTGTGTATGTATACACTTGCATAATAATTAAACACACAATCTAAAACTCACATTTGCCAGAAATTACACTATATTATGTATTTTAATGGGGGCTTTGAATGCTGAAGCTAAAGACAAATAATTCCTTTAAGACAAATGTTAAGGTTGAAGCCAATTTTTGGCTCAGTTACATTGTAAGATATATTTCTAATTGTGGGTTGTGGTCAAAATATTTCAGTGACACTAATATAAGAGTTATTCAAATGGGACATCAATTTGTAAGTTGTTTGGGCAGATAAAATAGAAGAAAATAGAAAGTACAATTTGTAAGTTGTTTGGGCAGATAAAATAGAAGAAAATAGAAAGTACCAGAAAAGAACAAGTTTCTAGAATGGATAGTGCTAGCAATATTTACTTTATATTATGGGCTTTCTAAATTCTGGGCACCTTAATGCATTATATCTACTTATCCAAAACCCTCTGAAATACACACTATTAAATCACAGCTGACCCTTGAACAACATGGGGTGTGGTACTGGGGGTCAGGAGCAGTCTGCATATAACTTTTGACTCTTCAAAAACTTTACTAGTTATAGCCTACTGTTGACTGGGAGGCTTACTGACATAACTTCAGCAGGGGTTAACACATATTTTGTATGTTATTTGTATTATATACTGTATTCTTACAATAAAGTAAACTAGAGAAAATAAAATATTATTAAGAAACTTGTAAGGAAGAGAAAGTACATTTATAGTACTATATTTATCAAGAAAATCTGCATATAAGTGTACCTGCATAATTCAAACCCAGGTCATTTAAGGGTCAACTGTATACATAAAGTGTGAGAAAACTGAAGGTTAGATAAGTTTTATACTTGTTAAATAGTCAAAATTTCACAAAGTGCAAAAAACCTCAAATATATACAACAAGTTTATTGTAAACTTGCTTCAATATGGACATGATAAAGCAGTTAAGGAGTTTGAAGACAAGAAGAAAGAGTTGGAGAAAACAAATAAGCCCCATATCTTCTGCTCTACTGAATTCAGTTGAAAATGAGGATCTAATCCAAATGGCCAACAGACACATGAAAAAGTGATCAACATCACACGGCATCAGGGAAATCCAAATCAAAACCTCAATGAGGTAACACCTCACACCAGTCAGAATGGCTAAAATTAACAAGTCAGGAAATGACAGATGTTGGCAAGGGTGTGGAGAAAGGGGAACCCTCTTATACTGTTGGTGGGAATGCAAGCTGGTGCAACCACTCTGGAAACAGTGTGGAGGTTTCTCAAAAAGTTGAAAATAGAGCTACCCTATGACCCAGAAATTGCAGTATTGGGTATTTACCCCAAAGATACAAATGTAGTGATCTGAAGGGGTATGTGCACCCCAATGTTTATAGCAACAATGTCCACAATAGCCAAACTATGGAAAGAGCCAAGATGTCCATCAACAGATGAATGGATAAAGAAGATGTGGTATATATGTATATATATATATATATACACACATGTACACACATGCACAATGGAATATTATGCAGCCATCAAAAAATGAAATCTTGCCCTTTACAATGACATGGATGGAACTAGAGGGTATTATGCTAAGCAAAATAAGTCAATCAGAGAAAGACAAGTATCATATGATCTCACTGATATGAGGAATTCTTAATCTCAGGAAACAAACTGAGGGTTGCTGGAGTGGTGGGGGTGTGGGAGGGATGGGGTGGCTGGGTGACAGACATTGGGGAGGGTATGTGCTATGGTGAGCGCTGTGAATTGTGTAAGACTGATGAATCATAGACCTGTACCTCTGAAAAAATAATATATGTTAAAAAAAAAAAGATAGTAGGAAGGGAAAAATGAAGGGTGGGAAATCAGAGGGGGAGATGAACCATGAGAGACTATGGACTCTGAGAAACAAACTGAAGGTTTTAGAGGGGAGGGGGGTGGGTGGATGGGTTAGCCCAGTGATGGGTATTAAGGAGGGCATGTATTGAATGGAGCACTGGGTGTTATACGCAAACAATGAATCATGGAACACTACATCAAAAACTAATGATATAATGTATGATGACTAACATAATAAAATAAAATTAAAAAAAATGAGGGTCTATTTATTATCTCTGGGGCCATGCTACCTTGGAAGCCTCTAGGAGAGGCTTGGTTTGTTGGAGTGTTAACGATAATCTTTCATTCCTTGGTTTGTAGGAGTGTTAACTATAATCTTTGCCTCTGTCTTCACCTGGCTGTCTCACCTCTGTGTCTGTGTATGATTTGGTCCATCCTAATCAGCTTGTATTAACTTGATTATATCTGCAAATAACCTATTTCCAAATAAAGCTATATTCACAGGTACCTGGGGGAGGGGTTGGAAAGTCTTAGGACTTCAACATATATTTTTTGGGCATACAATCCAACCCATAACAGCCACTAATATACAAATCTCAATACACAATTTCAAAACACAGACTTTCAACATCCTCTCAAGAAGTTGTATACTTAAACTTGAAGAAAATAGCATGAGGTGTCCCCCACATTGTATTCAATGTTGCTGGAAAACATACGAATCATTTTAAATCTGACAGATCAATCAAAATTTACTTGGGGCAGGGCCCTTTCTATCTTCTAGAAACATGCGTGCATATACACACACACACACACACACACATTGATTGATGGATTGATTGATTGCTGAAGCCACCAGAGCTTTGCTGATTCAGAATTTCCAGATATCAACATTATTTAAAAAAAAAAAATTCCCAGATAATTCCATTTGTCAAAACAGTTTTGAAACCATTTCCTTAAAAGGCCTTCAACTTATCTAAAGAAGAAGATGGATATGTTAAACTTAAGGCAAAAAGATACCTTCTTTTAAGATGTGTTCTTTTTTTTTTTTAAAGATTTTATTTATTTATTTGACAGAGAGAGACACAGCGAGAGAGGGAACACAAGCAGGGGGAGTGGGAGAGGGAGAAGCAGGCTCCCCGCAGAGCAGGGAGCCCGATGCGGGACTCGATCCGAGGACCCCAGGACCATGACCTGAGCCGAAGGCAGTCGCTTAACCAACTGAGCCACCCAGGCGCCCTTATGATGTGTTCTTGAAATAACACAGCTGAGCTGGGAGTGATGAACATAACAAGGCAGAAACATTGGATCATCAACTTCAGGAACAGCTGAGAAGACTAAAGACTGTCAAAAGCAAACATACTTCATCCTTTCATTTCTTAGCTCCGGTTCTTCACATGCTCTTCTGACAAGAAATTATGTATTATCCCAGAAAAATAGTAACAATATTTGAAAGAATAAAAAAAATCTAAATCTATTTTCTCTTTCTTAAAACAATTGAGAATGAATTTCATTATGAGAATTTTTGACTGTCATTCTAAAACTCCTCTACTTGGAAGAAAAACTAAGATCATTCATTACTTTAATAAACATAACAACTGTCTTTTGGTTTTCTTGTCCATTTTTAAATATTTTTTATATAAAGAATATATAAATAAATTTTGTTAAAAACTCAAACAAGAAAAAGAGCTCATCTATGAGTATTCACTGTACTATATACAGTAAATGTAATATAGTGTTATTTCATATAGTTTTGATTATATATTTTATAGTTTTGATTTGATGTATATATATAGTTTATATATAGTTTTTTCTAAGCTTTTATTTATTTAACAGAGAGGGAGAGAGCACAAGCAGGGGGAGCAGCAGGCAGAGGGAGAGGCACACTCCCCGCCAAGCAGGGAGCCCGATGTGGGACTCGATCCCAGGATCCTGGGATCATGACCTGAGCCGAAGGCAGACACTTGCTTAACTGACTGAGCCACCAAGGTGCCCACATAGTTTATATATAGTTTTGATTATTGGCTTTATCCTTTAAAATATGTCTTATAGTTCTTTCTGTATCAGTATATTAGATTGATTTTATTCATTAGAACCACTTCCTGGTATTTAACTGTAACATTTTGATTGTTAAAACAATTTGCTCATGATATAATGATGCAAAGAATTTCTCATGTGCTTCATTGTGAACAAGTGTATTTCTCTATGCTATATAAATTATACACCAATTAAAAGTTTTGCCCATTTTTAAATTTTATGAAAACTAAATTTTTATATTTAGTTTACACCTAACTAAATGGGCTCCAAAGATATTATATCACATTATCTCCATAATTTCACAGAGTATGAGACTAATGATTTCCTAAATATTCACCAATACTGGATATTATCAGTCTCTATTTTGGTAATGTGAAGGTTAAAAATGATATTTCCCCAGAACTTAAACTATATCAGATATTATCAATCTATTCATTTTTGAAACAACAATGTTAAAATATGTTATGGTCATTTCAGTTTTGTAGTCCTGATTTTTATGAGATAATTTTTTCATGCATTTATTGGCCAGTTATATTTCTTTTACTGTGAGTTGGTTGGTTTTTATCTTTTGCCTATTTTTCTTAAGTTCTCTAGTAATTTGTGTATTAATTTCTAAGTGTTCTATATATAATTTGGGTTTTGGATAAGTAGTGCAAATACTCTCAATCTGTCACTTATAATTCTGTTTACTGAATCACTGTTATAAATAAGTTAATCTTTGCTAACATCCATCGGTGACTTTTCTTTGAAACATTTAAATTACAGTAATTATAAAAGGAAATTTTAATCAAAATTAATTTTACTTATGTTTGTTAAAAATAAAAATAAAACCTGTTTTAGAAGAGAATCAAACAGTTTCTTTTGCTGTACAGAAGCTTTTTATCTTGATGAAGTCCCAAAGTTCATTTTTGCTTTTGTTTCACTAGCCTTTGGATATGTATCTTGAAAGAAGTTGCTGTGGCCGATGTCAAAGAGGTTACTGCCTATGTTCTCCTCTAGGATTTGGATGGATTCCTGTCTCACATTGAGGTCTTTCATCTCTTTTGAGTTTATCTTTGTGTAGGGTGTTAGAGAATGGTCAAGTTTCATTCTTCTGCATGTGGCTGTCCAATTTTCCCAGCACCATTTATTGAAGAGACTTTTTTCCATTGCATGTTTTTTCCTGCTTTGTCGAAGATTATTTGACCATAGAGTTGAGGGTCCATATCTGGGCTCTCTCTTCTGTTCCATTGGTCTATATGTCTGTTTTTGTGCCAGTACCATGCTGTCTTGGTGATCACTGCTTTGTGATATAGCTTGAAATTGGGCAATGTGATGCCCCCAGCTTTGTTTTTCTTTTTCAACATTTCCTTGGTGATTCGGGGTCTTTTCTGATTCCATACAAATTTTAGGATTGTTGGTTCCAGCACTTTGAAAAATGTCATTGGAATTTTGATCAGGATGGCATTGAAGGTATAGTTTGCTCTGGGTAGCATAGACATTTTAACAATGTTTATTCTTCTGATCCATGAACATGGAATATTTTTCCATCTTTTTTGTCTTTTTGTGTCTTCTTCAATTTCTTTCATGGGTATTCTGTAGTTCCTAGAGTATAGATCTTTACCTCTTTCGTTAGGTTTATTCTGAGGTATTTTATGGTTTTTGGTGCTATTGTAAATGGAATCGTTTCTTTAATTTCTCTTTCTACAGTTGCATTGTTAATGTATAAGAAAGCAACTGATTTCTGTGCATTGATTTTGTATCCTGCCACATTACTGAATTGCTGGATGAGTTGTAGTAATTTGGGGGTGGAGTCTTTTGTGTTTTCCACATAAAGTATCATGTCATCTGCAAAAAGAGAGAGTTTGACTTCTTCTTTGCCAATTTGAATACTTTTTATTTCGTTTTGTTGTCTGATTGCTGTTGCTAGGACTTCTAGTACTATTTGAACAATAGTGGCGAGAGTGGGCATCCTTTATGTGTTCCTGATCTTAAGGGAAAGGCTCTCAGCTTTTCCCTGTTGAGGATATTTGCTGTGGGGTTTTCATAGATGGATTTTATGAACTTGAGGAATGTTCTCTCTATCCCTATACTCTGAAGAGTTTTAATCAGGAAAGGATGCTGTATTTTGTCAAATGCTTTTTCTGCATCAATTGAGAGGACCATATGGTTCTTCCCTCTCCTTTTATTAATGTGCTCAATCACATTGATTGATTTGCGAATGTGGAACCACCCTTGCATCCTGGGGATAAATCCCAGTTGATTGTGGTGGATGATCCTTTTAATATATTGTTGGATCCTATTGGCTAAGATTTTGTTGAGGATTTTGGAATCCATATTCATCAGGTATATCAGTCTGAAATACTCCTTTTGGATGGGGTCTTTGCCTGGTTTGGGGATTAAGGTAATCCTGGCCTCATAGAATGCATCTGGAAGCTTTCCTTCTGTTTCTATTTTTTGAAACAGCTCCAGGAGAAAAGGTATTATTTCTTCTTTGAATGTTTGGTAGAATTCCCCAGGGCATCCATCAGGCCCTGGACTCTTGTTTTTTGGGAGGTTTTTGATCACTGCTTCAATCTCATTACTGGTTATTGGCCTATTCAGGTTGTCAATTTCTTCCTGTTTCAGTCTTGGGAGTTTATAGGTTTCCAGGAAGGCATCCATTTCATCCAGGTTGCTCAGCTTATTGGCATATAGTTGTTGATAATAATTTCTAATAATTGTTTCTATTTCCTTGGTGTTAGTTTTGATCTCTCCCCTTTCATTCATAATTTTATTAATTTGGGTCCTTTCTCTTTTCTTTTGGATAAGTCTGACCAGTGGTGTATCAATCTTATTAATTCTTTCAAAGAACCAGCTTCTAGTTTCATTGATCTGTTCTACTGTGTTTCTGGTTTCTAATTCATTGATCTCTGCTTTAATCTTAAGTATTTCTCTTCTAATGCATGGCTTAGGCATTGTTTGTTGTTTTTTTCTCTAGTTCTTTAAGGTGTAAAGTTAGTTGGTGAATTTGGGATTTTTCTATTTTTTTGAGTGAGGCTTGGATGGCTATGTATTTCCCCCTTAGGACCGCCTTTGCAGTATCCCATAGGTTTTGGACCGATGTGTTTTCATTCTCATCTGTTTCCATGAATTGTTTAAGTTCTTCTTTGATTTCCCAGTTGACCCAAACATTCTTGCACAGAGTGGTCTTTAGCTTCCAAGTGTTTGAATTTCTGCCAAATTTTTCTTATGATTGAGTTCCAGTTTTAAAGCATTATGGTCTGAGAATATGCAGGGAATAATTTGTCTTTTGATATCAGTTGAGACCTGATTTGTGACCCAGTATGTGGTCTATTCTGGAGAAAGTTCCATGTGCACCTAAGAAGAATGAGTATTCTGTTGTTTTAGGAAGGAATGTGCTGTATATATCTATGAGGTCCATCTGGTCCAGTATGTCATTCAAAGCTCTTGTTTCTTTGTTGATTTTCTGTTTAGATGATCTGTCTACTGCTGAGAGTGGAGTATTGAGGCCTCCTAAAATTAACATATTATTATCAATATGATTATTTTGGTTAACAGTTGGCTTATGTAGTTGGCTGCTCCCATGTTGGGGGTGTAGGTATTTACAATTGTTAGATCTTCTTGTTGGATAGACCCTTTAAGAATGATATAGTGTCCTTCTGTGTCTCTAACTACAGTCTTTAGCTTAAAATCTAATTTGTCTGATATAAGAATTGCTACCTTAGCTTTCTTTTGAGGTCCATTGGCATGGAAGATGGATCTCCATCCCTTCACTTTCAGTCTGGATGTATCTTTAGGTTCAAAATGAGTCTCTTGTAGACAGTATATGGATGGATCCTGTCTTTTATCCAATCTGCAACTGTGTGCCATTTTATGGGAGCATTTAGGCCATTCACATTGAGAATGATTATTGAAAGATATGAATTTATTGTCATCCTGTTGCCTGTGAAGTCTTTGTTTCTATAGATTGTCTCTGTAAGTTTCTATTCTGTATCACTCTTGGAGTCTTTCTCCTTTTATAGAACCCCCCTTAATATTTCTTGCAGGGCCGGCTTAGTGGTCAAATATTCTTTTCATTTCTGTCGGTCTTGGAAGCTCTGCATCTCTCCATCCATTCTAAATGACAGCCTTGCCAGATAAAGTATTCTTGGCTGCATGTTCTTCTCATTTAGTACACTGAATATGTCTTTCCAGGCCTTTCTGGCTTGCCAGGTCTCTGTGGATAGGTCTGACATTATTCTGATGTTCCTCCCTCTGTATGTAAGGAATCTCTCCCCCCTAACTGCCCTTCAGATGGTTTCCTTGATTCTAAGATTTGCGAGTTTTACTATTACATTCTGAGCCATTGGTCTGTTTTCCCTGGTCTTGGGAGGGGTCCTCTCTGCCTCTAGGACATGAGTGTTTGTTTCATTCCCCAGATTAGGGACGTTCTCAGCCATGATTTGCTCAAATATATCTTCTCATCCCCTCTCTCTCTCCACCCCCTCAGGGATCCCAATAATTCTGACACTGGAATGTTTCATGGCGTCACTTATTTCTCTAATTCTGTTTTCATGGATTTTGAGCTTTTTCTCCCAGGCATTCTCTTTTTCCTTCTTTTCTACCAATTGGTCTTCTAGATCACTAATTCGTCCTTCTGCCTTGTTTACCCTAGCTGTTAGATTCTCTAGATTAGATTGAATCTCATTGCTAGCATTTTTAAGTTCTGCCAGTTCAGCTTTCATTTCTGCCCTTAGAGACTCTATGTTGCCATTAATCAATTTCTCATTTCTAGATATCGTCTTCATAACTGTTACCCTGAAGTCCATTTCCAACATCTTGGTTATATCTGTATCCATTTGTAAATCTGTGGCAGAAACCAGTCTCTGAGTTTTTCCTCTTTGGGGGGTTCCCCCTCCTAGTCATTCTGTTGAAGGGTGGTTGAGGGAATGTACAGAGTCCAAATTATTGACCACAACCCAAGCAAGGTGCACCAGTTTTATAGGGACATTAGGGTTGTTGGCTTCTTGTTCTCCCAGCCTGTCTTCTGGGGTAGGGGTCTGCCACACTGTTACTCAGGCAACCCTGTTTGGGCAGAGTTGCCCTGCCCCCTGTGGGGGGGGGGGATGGGCTCAGTGAAAACCGGTTTTGGGGGGCTTTTGTTCTCTGGCTGCTTTCCTTGGTGGATTTCCACATCTCTTCTGAGAGTCAGAGCAGAAGAGACCATTTCCAACTCTCTGCCTCAGAGCAGAGAGATCACAGTCTGTTCTTCATTGAGCTCTCCAGGCCACACTATCTCTGTTTCTGTCTATAAACTGCACCATCCTGGGTTGTGTGCCCCTCAACAGCGCTCCCAGTCATCACCTCCAGGTTGGGGTACAGGGGCATGTATCTGCCCTATGTGCTTCTAAAACCACCAGCTGCCCCCAGGTCGCACACGGGGCCCCAGTTCACAGGCCCTCCAAGTTTCAGTCCAGGGGGCTACCCTAAAGTCTTTTCCCCATCACTTCTGGCTTGCAAATCTGTGCCCCGTCCCCAGAGTGGGAGGCTTTCGCACACTGGCGGTGTAGGATCCCCACGGCTCCCTCCCCCTTCTGTTTATCTTCTGTTATCTGCCCATGGAATCACAGCTCCCTGCTTCATACCTTGAAACCAACCAAAGCAATATTCTGTTTGTAGAGATCAAGATCTATCTTCTTACATCTCAGGCTGATTTTGTGGGTGTTCAGAGCGGTCTGGCAGATACCCAGCTCAATTCAGGGGACTGGTTGGAATAGGATCCCCTATTCCTCCACCATCTTTTCCTCCCCCCTCACATTTTTATTTTAAAACTCTTGTAATCATGTGCATCAATTGGTAGACTCACACTAATGCAATAAATAGGACAGAATTTGCTGAGATCACTGAATTGTGATTTAAAATACACCAGTACTTTTTTTAAGACTTTGAAAAGAACTCCTACAAATATGTAACAAATTGGTATTCTTCAGATTTAAAATTTAACGTATGTGATAGAATCATGGTCTTGGGTAGGGACAGATCTGTTTTATCAATGCCAGATCTGCCTGTGGGGATGTTATTTAAACCTTGAAATCTCATCTGCCTATCTGTAAAATGAAGGTAATAATGACTTATATCTTACGCTAATTCTGTGGATTCATTAAAATGACATGGTAAGCACTTAGACCAATGCCTGATGCATAATGATAAATGTTAGTTGTCATTTATGTATTTATTAATCTGTTTTAAAATTGGTTCTCTTGTTCTTCAGGTACAATATTTAAAAGACAATTTACTTTGAAAGCCATTTCTATTAATTATAAAATCCATTTGGCTTTTGACAAACTTCTCAATGTCTTCTGATGAACCGAAAACAAAGTATTAAGGAAAAAAAAAGTCACCCTGATTAAATTAAAACTAATCTGACTTCTAAGATCAGGTGTAAAGTTTTAAGAGAAAAATTCATATTATTTCACTTAGTTTTTAGTCAGTTCTATCAGCTCTAGCAGAATTAGTTTTGTTCTTCTTTTGGTGTGAATAACTAATTGTAGTAATTAACCTAACTATCACAGTATAATAATTGAACAATTAGCATTAAAGTGGCTTTCACCTTTCTCCTAAAACTTTAAATATCAGAGTGACCAAAATATCCATCTCACCTGGATAGAGTTCCTTTGATCATTTCTGAATGATACCTGCTTCAATATTTTGAATAGGAAATAAATCATTGAACGCTAAAACAAAGCACATTGTGAGCCTGTATTGGACCTTAATTAGTGACTGAGGAGGACAGTTCAAAGCTTATCAAAATTCACTTGGGTATATTTTCTTTTATTCTTCTTTTTACATTTTAGATATAATTTTGTTTCTAAGAAGTTATACTCTTTCCATGGGGTACATTAGAAATAATTTTAGAGATATGATTGGGTCAGAAGAATAGAGGAAAATGGCTAATAATTGATGCCTCTGACTTTCCTATAAAGTCATCCTTGAACAATAATTGGTGAGATCTCTGCTATCCAAAAAGAAAATAACCTCCTTTCAGTCACCTACTCCAGGGCTGCATTCCATCCCCTCTGAGGGCTGGGGAAGGTAATTTTACTGTGTATACAATGTCTCACATCACACTTCCAATTACTTCATCCCTCCAGTAAGGTTTGAAAACTGGAAACAACATGACTATTAGGAACATAGTTGAGGTCTATGGAGGCCTGCAGAGACTCTTACTAGTTAGGAATAGAGAAAGAAGATTATGGAATAATGTGCCTTGATAAGAAGACTAAATTGGAAACACACCAATTTGAAGAATCAGAGGAGAACAACATAACAGCAATTGGAGTTATAAGAAATCTGTTAAGAGGCAAGGTGATCTCTTAAGACTCTGGCAAAATTCTTTTTCAGAAAAAACAAAGAAATCTGTCTAGAGTTAAGAGTTTTAAAATGAGACTTGTGATTCTTTTTAGTGATTTATATTTATTATTGCTAGTAGAAGAAGCCAGTGATAAGGAAAACTACAGAGTCTGGGAAGTAAAAGGAATGAAATCACGTTTACAGAGGTCCATAGCCCAGTTGTTTCAGAGAAATTGTTGTTACTTGTCATTCACCTACTTTTCTTCTGCAAGATGGTATGATTTATCTTTGAAAAAGTATTTTGTGTACCTTGTGTTTTACAGTCTCTTCCTTTATCTACAATCCTCTGTGTTTTTGCCCTTCATCTGACACCATTTTTTGCTTTGAACAGGAAAAATATAGCAGGAACTCCTAGAGCTGGAAAGGTAGAATGTTGACAAAGAGAGACTCTCAGCAAGAACTCTTACTTTTGGAAGAACTAGGGCTTTTATAATATTATCATGGTTTATTTGAGAGTGGGGACTGAAGTAGAAGTCTAACTTAAGAAACTATAGAAAAACAAAAGAGGTATCTTTTATTAGTCAGAGTCCTGATGGGAGACATGTCATAATCAATTTTTTTTTAAATGAGTGGAACTGTTTATGAATATGGGGCTAAAATTAATGGAAAGTATCAAGGGTTGACCTAAATTGTTTGGAGCTTCAATCATTGTAGGCTTCAGATACAACTGGAAGGAGCAGTCACAGAGACTGAGAAAGAGGAGCTGTAGCTCTAAGAGATGCATTACCTCCCCTGATAGAAGCTGTGTTCTTTGGTAGACAGACTTCACCAAATTCTGATGACCCTTCTGGTAGAAAGACATGGCCAAACTCTGAGGAAGAATGTGGAAATAAATTGTTTTTCAATCCTGTAATCACTTGTCATTTATACCCAGTGATTGGACCAAACTCGAAGCCAGAGGGCAAGAGAGCCCTTTGATGAAGTTCACAGAGTGAGCTCCATATGGAACAGAGAATAGTGGTGAAGAGGAGCAAGTGGGTCTTGGGGGCCCACAGAAAATATCTAGGACACACAAACCAAGTGTCTAGGATATATACCCAGGATATACTAGTGTTTAAGAACTTTTTTTTCCAAGATAAGTACCTTTATAGTCATTGAACACAAAGGTGAGGAAGTCAGCACAACCCTTGCCATCCTTGGGGCTCATATTTTAATACATATTTTTAATATAATGTGTGCATGTACATATGTGTGTACACTTGTATTATTTACCTGGATACACATACATGCACGTAATTACATACAATCTTAGAATATGTATTTTTGTGTTTTTCTTTCTTTCCCACAATTCCCAAATCTTCCTCTGATAGACAGGAAAATTCACATTGCACAGACTAGGTAGAAATAAGGATGTTGAGACAGCTGAGCACATCTTGGCTAATGCCAGGGTTTTACCTTGAAATTGAGATTGCTTGTAGCCCTTTCATTGTCCAAGTAAGCATGTAATATAGAGGTCATTTCTATAGTTATTGGGAGAGGGTTTCAGTAGTCTCATTAGTTACATGCTGCCTGTGGGGCCTGCTTATTATCTAGCAGAATAATTTTATGTCCTCTGAAATTTTGCTTAGCACCTATGTCGACTCTGCCCCATGTCAAACATCCAGAACACTCATTAACTTCCTCTCAATCTTCCAAAACATCAGCTGAGGTTCTTGAAGCACTCGCAGAATGGACAGTAATGATATGGAAAGAAAAGTCCCAGTTGGACAATGCAGAAACTCCCCCTGGTTAGACAGGTATGCAAGAGGGTATATGTGATATGTCAAATATCTGTTAATGCTGAATACTTAGCACACTTAGAGTTTTGAAAATTATAATAACACATAATTCAGTTATTAGAACTTGTTTGAACTTTTTTTCTTTTGACTAATTGTCATGTTCCTAGAAAACAGCATTTATATATGAATTGTGGTTTTGACATTAATTGAAAAATAATTTTTTAACCTTTATTTTTTTAAGGAGTCATTGAAAACAGACACTTGAAGTCTCTAGCTGTTATAATGAACTGAACAATTTAAAAGTGTTTGGAGAAGTCACAACTGAATTTGTACCCTGATTTCAATAATTGCTACATCTGCAACTTTAGGTAAGTTACTTTACTTTTCTGAATTTTATTTTTCATATTTTTAAAGTAAGGATAATAATTCCAAACTTCCATACCTCTGAAACAAATAATACAATATATGTTAAAAAAAAAAAAAAGAAGAGGAAGAAGAAGATAGCAGGAGGGGAAGAATGAAGGGGGGGAAATCAGAGGGGGAGACAAACCATGGACTCTGAAAAACAAACTGAGGGTTCTAGAGGGGAGGGGGGTGGGAGGATGGGTTAGCTTGGTGATGGGTATTAAAGAGGGCACATTCTGCATGGAGCACTGGGTGTTATATGCAAACAATGAATCATGGAACACTACATCAAAAATAATGATGTAATGTATGGTGATTAACATAACATAATAAAAAAAAAAAACTTCTGTGGATATTGGAAACAATAAATGTGCATGAAAATCTTCTAATCCTACCACTCCGCCATTCCTCCTTTTCACTTATCACCAATCTGGCAATATTTCCTTGGGTCCTATCAAAGACACTGACCAATGGTGTCATTTTCTCTATTTATCCCACTCCAGATTGACTGTAAATGTATTCTATTATTCCTGAGGACCTCAGGAAGTTAAAGGTACTAAAGCCTGAGTGAATACAAAGCTATTTGCCCCGTATTTTGCTGCCTCTTGTCTTGGTTCACATCTGGAACACAGAAAATTTTGCCCACCTCCCAGTGTGATTTTATTCTCTAAGATTTCCTCCAGGCCCAAGACTAAAGATCTTTTGGCTCTTTCCACTTGCTAACAATGTTTCATAGACACAGTTTTGAAGAAAGTCAAAGCCTAAAATGAAATCTGTACCTCTCTACCCATGTCTAAATAAGGGGAGCAAATATAAAATATAGGAAAATTAATTTCAAATTCAAGACTACTTAAGTGGATAAACAGAAGAAAAAAAAAAGGAGCTCTGTTTTAACATTAATTCCCATCAGCATTAGAGACAATTGATTCCACAAAAAACTGGAATTTGAAATTTAGCCATAACATGATCATGAAAATTATGAAATTAATGATATATTTAACTTATAAATACTATTATGTAAGGATATTTGTAACCAATACTAGAAATTACAATGAAACATTAAACTCTAAGTCAAATTTATATTGAGGCATTTGCTCCAGATTCTTCAAAAGCAGACAAATTCCTTAAGTGTCCTCCCAATGCAATATTCCCGAGGATATTTTTAGACACCTGAGATGATATTAAATTCATTACATTTGTATTAAGTCTGAATAAAGAACGCATATTATCCAGTTAATTTATTATTGTGAAACTTACCTTTAGAAGAATTAAGGCAAGGAAGAAAATAATGATTATAAATGTATTATGATTAAGATATTTAGATAAAAATAGTTTTTAAATGGTGACACTAAAAAGCATTTATGTGAAAGAGAAGGGAATGGAATAGCTAATTTTCAGATATTTAACATACAGTTATTTATACACATGTTCACACATGCACACACACTCATACACCTATATGTATAAAGATGTATTTATGTAAAATTTAAGAGGTTTAGAGAAAATTCATTAACTCATTTAGCTCACAAAAACAATGGAGAACTAATACCAGCTCTCTGGTTTTGATGTTGTACTAAATTATGGAAGATATTACCATTGGGATAGGCTGGATGAAGAGTGCACAGGACCTCCTGGCACATTTCTTTGAAACTGAGTGTGAATCTATAATTACGAAATAAATGTTTAAAAAAATAGGATAATTTTGGACTAAAATTTTTTTTTTTCTGTAAAAAGAGCTTATAGAGGGAAATTATGTTGTGGTTTTGAAATCAAGAGGGTACATTTTAACTGCATATTTTTTTTTTAAAGATTTTATTTATTTATTTGACAGAGAGAGACACAGCGAGAGAGGGAACACAAGCAGGGGGAGTGGGAGAGGGAGAAGCAGTCTCCCCACAGAACAGGGAACCCGATGCGGGGCTCGATCCCAGGACTCTGGGATCGCGACCTGAGCCGAAGGCAGACGCTTAACGACTGAGCCACCCAGGCGCCCTAACTGCACATTTTTAAAAGTTATTATAGGAGCTAAATGTGATTGTAGGATTAAACATGAGAAAAAAAGGATCAATAGGAATTTTAAAATCCATTCTTCTGTATAGAAATGGAAAATTGCTTTTATGCATTTACCTGGACTTTATGGTTTTAATCATAATCTATAACTTTTTTAAAGATTTATTTATTTATTTGAAAGAGAGAGAAAATGTGTGCATGCACATACGCCTATATGCACACAAGCAGAGGGAGAGTCAGAGGGAGAGAACCTCCAGTAGACTCCCTGCTGAGCATGGAGGGCTCCATGTGTGTCTAGATCCCACAACCCTGGGATCATGAACGCGCCGAAAACAAGGGTTGGACGCTTACCCAACTGAGCCACTCAGGTACCTCAAATAATCTATAATTTTATGTGGGAAGCATGGGAGAAAGAAATGAGGATATGAAACATGGGAAACATTTTCTAGAGAAAATTTAAAACAGGATTATGAAACATTTACTCAGTTTCCCTCTTGGAGTAGAAAGTCTATAGAAAGTCTATTCTATAGAAAAGAATGTTTTCTTCTGAGTTCACTAAATATCTTAACTCTAGATAGTGAACTTAAAAGGTCTCAATATCCTCATTTGAAATCCAGGGCCATAATACATTTTTCAAAATGTTATTTTTGTATGTGGTAGCACCACAAAATATTTGTTATAATTAATTTATAAATTAATAGAAATAGTGAAATATATCTTAAAATGGTCTGATAAACAGTTTATGAAACACTTTAAAATGATGTTGAAGAATGAAATAAAATTGTATAGATTCATTTGAGATATTTGGTTTCTAAGTAAAAATTATATTAAAAAATAAAATCTTATTGTGCAAAGATAGTGTAATTTTGTTTTTCTATAACTTCTTATTTGAAGTCAATATGGTCTATTTGTATAAAATAGAAATGGAGTGAATCATAGGAATTAGTGATTTTTCAATCCATACCTGGAGAGTAGCAGGATTTCCATAATGTTCTGAAAGAACAGTGTTAAGTTTATCATGGAAGAAAGAGCTTTTAAAGTAGATAGATCACTTATACAATCTCCTTTCAAACTATTAGCTATGATCTCTTTGTCTACTAATCTTTGCTCACCACTGTACATCATCAGGATAACATTGTCTTGAATTCATGTTTTCTCTTTATTACTCTACTCTGATTAAAGTAGGAAAGTCAGCTTATAAGTTTGATTGAGTCACTAGATGTACAATTTCTCCTATTTTCTTTGTAGAGTTTTAAGTTGGCTCTGCTTTTCAAAGGAACAGTATTCCTCCACATAAATGATATTTGGGCAGCTTTGGGAACTTATATAGACATTAATATGGAAGAAGAGTTGGAAAGAACAGTAATTGAACTGCTGAGATAATTCTTGTCAGCTGCAGTGCTCAGAACTGGCTTGTGTTCATCAGAAGCCTTCTGGTCCTGTGGTCTCACTGAAGGCAGTGTTCTGCATATTATCTTTGATCGAGTTATGCTTGAATAATTTTGGCTGAAGATGGAACATTTTCTCACTCTTCAGAACTTTACAGTTGCACTTCCTAATAAACCCCTGGAATTATTTATTTTCCTTTTAACTATGAGTTAGTTCTGAATTATAGTTCTGTATTTAAAATTTACAATATAAATGTTCATTTATAAGAATGGTAAAAATCTATAGTATTGAAACATAATAACCCAATGCAGTCTTATTTGTCTTTTTGTTTTTAAACTACAAAATTGAAATAAATCATCATTATAATGTATCTGTCTTAATCTGTTAGGGCTGCCATACAAATATCATAAATTGGTGACTTAAAAATAGAAATTTATTTTCTCATGAATCTGGAGTCTGGAAGCGTGAGATCAGGATATCAGCATGGTCAGTTTCTAGTGATTGCACTCTTTCTGTCTTATAGAAAGCCAACTTCTCTCTGTGTCCTAGGTGGAAGAGAGAGAGTGAACAAGAGAGCACAAGCTCTTTGGTGTCTCTTCTTAGAAAGGCACAATCCCACCACAAGGGCCCCATGGCCCTCAAGACTTCATCTAATCTAAATTACCTCCCAAAGGCCCTATCACCAAATACCATTGCACTGGGGGTCAAGGTTTCAACATATGAATATTTGGAGGATATAAACATCTACCATATTAAGAATATCTTAAAAACTCTTTCTTAACAAAGAACATGGCATTTAAAAGTGTCCAGAGAGGTAACACTGCACAATGTCCATAGCACTTGACAACCTTACTAAGAGCACCATACCATTTTGTATTGAACATAAATGTAGAAATTATAAGGGGTTTCTACACAGTAGTGAATTTCCTTCCAAGTAATACCGGGAGAGAGGGAAAGTCTACCTGCACTCTATTGTTGGTGAAACTAAGACTCAGAGAGGTACCATGACTTGGCACCATGTTCCAAGAACAGGAACCCAGGCTTTCACGTTGGCTTCCTGATGTTCCTGAATCTTATTTTACTCTTATATAATAAAATATGCTTCCCAACATTTCTATTTCTTCTCTCAAAAGAGCAATAGACAAAAATTTTGTCTAAACATTGGAAATATAAATTTTTCTCAATTTTACCTTCTCACAACTAATCTTTTCTTTTATTGACTAATGCTTTGGATATTATTTCTTGGGCAATAATCATCAATCTAAAAACTTCAAGGTTACAACTTTCTAGTAACCTATCATGAGTAGGTAACAAGTTTCTCTAACATATTTCACCAGAACATTTTTTTGTGCTTACACAGTGGGGAAATTCTCATCATTCTGCTAAAATGTTCTTAAAAGGAGAGGCAAAAATGTGAAAACTCAATTTTCATGTCATATATTTTCCTATTATTTGTTTTAGTACATTCTCTGAATTCTGTCAGACTTGTATATTTCTCTCAATATGCAAGATCTCAAACCAAACCAAATTATTTCTATAGAAATCTAATCTAGTTCAATTCAGAGTATCTGGAATGCGCACTCACTTTGGAGTCAAATAGAATTTGTTTTGATATTATTTTTACACTCAAAATTTTATCTAAAAAATAAAGAATAGTAATTAATATTTACTATGTAGAATTGAGGCAAAGATTAAATGGATTAAATGATGTATCTCTTTGGGTAATATCCATGTACATGCTAAAAGATTAATTAGCTAATAATCTTTATTTGTTATTAAAATTTTAGTACTAGTTCCTTTGTTGTGTATGACATTGCTTTGGAGCCAGCATATTGCTTGAGTTTTGAAAAAGAGTTAAGATTCAGAAATTTGGAGTCTCAATCTGAAAACATTATTGCAGGTAAGTGAGTGATGAGTAGTTGGCACATTATAAATATATTTTTTTTATAAATGAAAATAGGAATGAGAACTGGTATTAATGTGAACATCTACTTTGATAAGGTCTTAAGTCTCTTAGGAAATTACTATTTCTAGCCTATTTCTCATAGTGATTAACGGCCATATTGAATGCCCAGTTCTAGCAGTTTAACCTGCATATTTAAAATTTCATTTGGTTGAAATCACAAGCTATCTTCAGGAAGTATATCAGGTCAGGAAGGACAGATCTTTCATCTGTTACATGCCAGAGAATAAGGTGGGGATATTCTCAGCATGAAGTATTGGGAGTTCTTGAAATTAGGAATTTGTCTAAAGTAACCTTTTTATATGAATATTTTAAACCAACATACAGAAAGTGATAATTAAAGGGACACCAACAGAAAAACCTATCTGTTATTATTCAGCCATAAAAAAGAATGAAATCTTGCCATTTGCAACAATGTGGATGGAGCTAGAGTATATAATGCTAAGTGAGGTAAGTCAGAGAAAGACAAACACCATCTGATTTCACTCATATGTGAAATTTTATTTTTTTAATTTATTTTTTATTTTATATTTTTATTTTTATTGTTATGTTAATCCCCATACATTACATCATTAATTTTAGATGTAGTGTTCCATGATTCATTGTTTGTGCATAACACCCAGTGCTCCATGCAGAACGTGCCCTCCTCAATACCCATCACCAGGCTAACCCATCCTCCCACCCCCCTCCCCTCTAGAACCCTCAGTTTGTTTTTCAGAGTCCATCGTCTCTCATGGTTCGTCTACCCCTCTGATTTCCCCCCTTCATTCTTCCCCTCCTGCTATCTTCTTCTTCTTCTTCTTTTTTTTTTCTTAACATATAGTGCATTATTTGTTTCAGAGGTACAGATCTGAGATTCAACAGTCCTGCACAATTCACAGCGCTTACCAGAGCACATAACCTCCCCAGTGTCTATCACCCAGTCACCCCATCCCTCCCACCCCACCTCATATGACCTCACTGATACGAGGAATTCTTAATCTCAGGAATCATATGTGGAATTTTAGAAACTAAACAAATGAGCAAAGAAAAAAAAAAAAGAAAGAGAAAGAGGCAAGCCAAGAAACAGACTCTTAACTATTGGGAACAAACTGATGGTTACCAGAGGGGAGGTGGATGGGGGGATGGGTGAAATAGGTGATGGGGATTAAGGGGTGCTCTTGTGATGAGCACCAGGTGATGTATGGAATTTTTGAATCACTATATTGTACACCTGAAACTAATACAACACTGTATGTTAATTATACTGGAATTTAAAAAAAGAGAGTCTGCTTTTTGGTTTGTTTCTTTTTTCTTCTTTTGTTTCTTAAATTCCACCTATGAGTGAAATCATATGATATATGTCTTTCTCTGCCCCACTTATTTCACTTATCATTATGCCCTCTAGATCCATCAATATTGCTACAAACAGCAAGATTTCATTCTTTTTTATGTCTGAGTAATTATTCAACTGTATGTATGTGTGTGTGTGTGTGTGTGTGTGTGTGTACACCACTTCTTTATCCATTCATCTGTCCATGGACACTTGCACTGCTTCCCTGATTTGGCTATTATAAATAAGGCAACAAACATAGGGGTGCATATATCTTTTTGAATTAGTGTTTTTGTATTATTTGGGTAAATACCCTGTAATGGAATTATGTGGGTTTTTGTTTGTTTGTTTGTTTTTGATGTTAAGTTTTATAAGTTCTTTATATATTTTGGATACTAACCCTTTAGTTACCCTTTGTCTTTGGAGCATTTAGTCTATTTACATTCAAAATAATTATTGATATGTATGTACTTATCACCATTTTGTTACTTGTGTTATGGTTGTTTTTGCAGTTGTTCTCTGTTGTTTCTTCTCTTTCAGTTTGATGGCTTTCATTAGTGATATGCTTGGATTCTTTTTTCTTTATTTTCTGCTTATCTATTAAAGATTTTTGATTTGTGGTTACCATTAGTTTTTTTTAACCATTAATTATATATATATATATATATATATATATATATATATATATATATATAT